>NC_142248.1:18492045-18792045 GCF_052056855.1 Sturnus vulgaris | reverse complement strand
GGATCACCAGCACTCCATTGCTGTCTGCCACTCTTGCTCCACTGGAAAGAGACACCCTTCTTTTCTGAAGCAAGAGTCCCTGTCCCCTGTCCTACTGCAATGACATGAGATGGTTTCAAATAACATTAGGGTCTTGGCCACACCACATGGCTCCAGGCTCCAGCCCCTCATGGCTCCTGCAAAAAATTAAGATTTGGCCAAAGCCAGGACACTAAACTTAAAAAAAAAAACCAAAAACAAACAACTGTAAAGGAACACTCCTTGCCAAAGAGTTCCTTGGGTAGTTAATTTCTTCATAGTGTTGACAGTAGTAAGAATAAAACCACACATCTCAAACAGTATACTGTTTTTTTTCCTTCTGGCTTATTGGATTTTCATTGTGCGGATTTCTTTTCCATCTCTCCATGTCGGGGAAAAAGATTATGAAAGAGAGAAAGATTTCTCTAATGAGTCTACATGTAATGCAAAATTTATATGGCTTCATGTGCAGCTGGGCAAAGCATGACATGGTGCACAACTAAGGAAAGAAATTTTCCATGTTTTTTTGGAGGTAAGAATCCTAGTTACTACCGGCCATCATGACCTACTCGTTCATTTTCGGAAGAAGTGGATACTTTCCAAGGGAGAAGCTTAAGCATCAGATTTGCTCCTTGGAGCATTAATAAAGGGGCTCAGTTAGCTTCATCTCATTATTTTACTATGAGTATTGACTTTGGCCTAGAGTCATGTATAGATAAAATGGTGCAAGGGCTTGTCCTAAGTGATTACTCAGAATTACAAATCATTTCACATGTAACTGAATACTGCAGCCTAGCTGGCACTCTGCCCCTTTCTTTTCCCACCTGCATCTTTCCAGCATCCCACTCTCCACTCTTTCCTGCCCCAATAAGAGAATGAATCTAGTTTTGGTTAAATGGATAATTAATCTTACTTACTGAAAGTGGACTTTTAATTCACCAGCACGAGGAGGACATACATGTCTATCTCATAGAGTTATGCCAACAAAAATATAAGAAAAATATTTAATGGTAGCCTGGTAGCAAACAAACAACAGGGAGTGTGTAGCCGTGTATGTGCCCTTTCTCTAACAAAATAATTAGACAAGACACGGTGTTAACAATTGATGATTTCTGAATATATAAAAGGTTATGCACTAAATGTGTGTGTTTTAAAAGAGAATGAGCAAGGAAGTAAAAAAGATAAATTTTAGTTGCTCTGGGATTCTAAAAGCCCATTATTTTTAAGAGTACAGAGAGGATCAATAAAATAAAGAGAGACATAAAAGCTCAAGATACTCTTGGTACATCCAAATAAAATAAAATAGAAAGTGCAATGTTCAACTTACAGAGTACAAGACAGGAGATGAAAAGAGAGATTTTTAGGGATATACCAGATTTCTTGAGTACATCTTCTAGTATATTACAGCAATTTTCCCCTGAGCAAGATCCTAGAATTTTTTCTAAAGTTTGTTTCATATCTACACTTTGTGTGAAGGAAGAAGAATCTTGAAACAGTTTGCACAAGTACCTATGATCAAGGATAAGATTTAATATATATTCCTGCTTAGTCAGGTATCAAGTTCCCATAAGGTCACAAAGCAGATTTTTCTCCCAGTTTTGTACAGGTCTAAACAGAATAAAAATTATTCCTGTGAGCCACATGGTATATATGACATATAATGCAACCAAATGCCTGTAACTGCCTGCTCAGAGAGGAAAGTCAGAGTTCAGGAATTTAAAAACAAACAATAAAACAAACAAAACCTAGCCAAAACAAACCTAATAATTTTTAATTTACCTACTATGGTAATATGTTTTATGGTACTTTTTTTGGTCATGGTTACTATTTCCACATTAAAAACAGATTGAAAAACAGAAAGCACATAAGATTTGAGGGGTGCAGGCCTTACTAACTTTAGAATTATAATACTGATATATCAACTAAATATTTTACACTCAGCTTTGCAAAAAACTAACAAAACAGTCCAACAGTACATCTTAGTGCAAGTGAAATTTTGATCTCACCAAATTAGAGCCTGGAACTATTAATGATGAGCATTAACAATATATAATGCATTCATAATTGCAATATATTTTGCTGAGGTGTATGCATTGTATGCACTTTTTTGAATTGAAGGATCACATTGTTTTTTCCTGTTCAGTTACATTTCGTACTTGAATGTTTGGGGTCTTTTAATGCATTTAGCTCTCTGTAGTGGAAATTATTTATTTTCTAAATTCAGTCTGAAGGATGCTACTGAAATTCAACCTTTTCAGCAATTGAGTTAATTTGAAATTTGGCATTTTGTTTAAAGCATCTAGATTTATGCAGCTCACAGACCTTTGTTTAACCACTTAGGGGGATCAGTTCTGTTGCTTGCACCATGTCTGACTGTTCAAGTCTCAGAAAAGTTATGCCTCATGAAAGAATTGGCTAACTTGCCATTTTGGGAGACAATATGAAGAGCTTTCTTGACAGAATGAGGTATGGAATATATCTGTTCACAATTATTATTACTAGCTGAAGGTCCATTATACAGCAATACTCCACCTGTCAAATTATATTTTAACTAACTATTAAGTGTGTATCTTTTTTGATGGTGATGGTGTTCTTATCTGTTTCCATTTCTTCAGTTATGTTTAGAAGATTACTATTACTAATTTACAGTATTAGCAAAAAATAATCTCTTCACCTAAATAGAGAAAGAAAGGAAAAGGTCAGGATAAGTCCTGAACTCCTTACTACTGAGAGGAATGTCTGTACAGAGTCACATGATACAAATGATCAGGACAAAGACAAATATCTGCCTTTTCAGTAAATAATTCACATGACAAGTCAAGTATGCTAGCTGGTCATGATGTCGTAATTTTGATGAATTTAATAAACTAGGAAGCTCTTCCTACAAATATTTGGATTGAATAAAAAACATGAACTCCTTTATACTTGTAAATATTTCTGTGTGTACAATTTAATTACCTGCAATTTAATTTATTACTGTAATATACTTCATCTATAAATCCAACAATGTGAGTATATTTTGAAAACATACACCCTAAATATCCACTGACACAGCAGTGTTCAGGATCTGTTCTGTTGGCCAGGACAGCTATCTCGTATTATTTCTATCCATTGCTTCAACTATTCCATTAGAATGAAGATGGTCTCTCCTGTAGAACCATATAACTTATCATCAGTAAGAAACTTAACTCACATAACTTAAACAACTGAGAACTTGCTACTTTTGGAAGATCATATAAGGGACTTTATGTTCTTACCTGTAAAAGTGGTAAAAAGCAATGAACAAAACCTTTTAGACATTCCCTTGGTCATTTATAACTGTAAATGAAAATTACTCAAGGAAAATCTGCTTCTTACAGTTTAATCACTTATAAATATTGTTTATACTATTTTGTACCCTGATGTTTTAGAATAAAATATTTATTTCCCCACATTTCAGTGGTGCTAAGAAAATTAAGAAGCGACAAAAATTCATGATTCAGGGAAAATGAGCATATGTTTCACAGAAAAACATATTTTAAATGTACTGACTTCCAAGATAACCTACACATGTATTGCAGACAATGCCCAAATGAAGTTTGTTGATACACTCTGTGTATGTGTATTATGCCACTATATTTACATATGCCTTTCTTAGAACCGTCCTTGAATTAGGACAAAAGCTAATGGTTTACTTACTAAGAGTGAAAATAAGCCCCACTTTGGGAAAGAACATCTGAAACAAACTTATGATTTAACATTTTTACTAACCACAGTGGTAGAAGAAGGATTCTGACATGGAGTTTTAACATCCCTTAATGAAGGAGATCTGGTACCCTGACCATAGGCTGGGCCAGACAGGTGGGAAGTTGTTGCACAGGGAGAAAAGATGCTCTAAAGCATCTTCCAGAGGTGTCCAGATGGTAAAGTGCCTAGTATTGAATCTCGCTAATAAAATAATTTCTTTGTAGCTACTTTGTAGCCACTCGGTATGCTTTGTGTTCTACTCTTTCCCTTTCTGTCCAAAGGACTGGAGAACAGAATATCAGCTGGCCACCACTGCCGTAAGATGAGATTCCAGTGATCTTTGCCTTCAGGGTCTACACGAGGGAGTCATCTGCAAAAGGCAAAAGTAGCTGCTGTTCATGCAATCTTATTTACACAGACTTTTGCATAAGGAAGGCTATATCCTGAGGCATAGCCTCTATCTGATCTGTTTGGTTTCAGTGTCTCAGTATCTCCAGTGGAATGCCAAGGCACCCTCTTGGAACACTCTACTCTTTGCAAGCAACACTGGCCGGTTAGGTTCTCCAGGAGACTAACCACCATAAACAATTTTCATCTTAACCAGTTTTAGAGTAGATACTTTACTTTTCAGTTCCAATGCCCAGTGCCATCCTGAATCTAATCCTGCTTAATTCTACATGTTTCTTTTGTTTCATAAATGGAAAAAGCAAATTACAAGATCATGACTGGAACAGAAGCAGTAAAGAGCATATAAGTATTATTCTAGCAGAGACTTCATTGTCACTACAAATTGCAGGGGGAAAAAAAGGACGTCAGCCGTCTTATTTAAAATCTATATTATAGTTTCATTCATGGGTTTTTCCTTATTTTTCTGTGACTAGAAAATGAAAAAGCGAGACAGTGTGGGTATAGTTCATTTCATTCATGAAAGTCAGTTATTGACTCCATGGTTGGATTTCATTGAATCCAGCAAAAAGAAAAGAAAGAGTAAAAAAAAAGTTATTTGCTTTCAGCTTTGATAACCTCTCACATCTAATTAGAGATAAAAGACTTTTCTGTATCTGTTGTCAAAATTAAAATAATGGATATTTTCTACTTTCTCCCCAGCCCTTTCAGACATTCTGTGAAACTACAATAGGGTGCTGAAGTTCTGTCTGGATTACTTCTTTGCAAATGAAGATGGATGGATGGAGGTTTTCCATTTTAATTATTAAGACCAGCTGCTTTTGAAAAGAGAGAATGGGTTAGGTTTTTGCAGGTCTTCCAAACTAATGTATCATCAGAGTTTTAGTGACTGATAAAATAACTCATTGATCCAAGTTACTTCATACAAGATATCTCAGCAATTTAAATAGGTGTCATGCAAATGAAAGAAGCCTTCTATCCATCTATATATACTTATAGATATATGCATGTCTTATAAGAAAGATACTAATTTTTGTCCAGTTCTGACAGTAGTTTTTTTAAGTTATAAAAAATTCACGAAGTTTTGTTTGCATTTATTTGTCATAGTTCTTAAATTGTCACCCTCTACCTTCTTTCCCTGAAATAGACTTTTTGTGACCAAAATTATATTGTCACTACTAAAATTGATTTTGCTGTATGATCTGTACTATTTTTTTCAGACGCACTTGTTTTTTTCCTCAGCCACTTTTGCAAAAGCCTTGCTTTGCTTGGAGTGCTAAAGCTCTGTTTACCAGAAAAGTTTGCAAGAAGAACAAATTAGCTGATCATTTTCTTGCAAAAGCCCCTCTGCATCTTGATAGACTTCTGCCTATCCATGGCTCTCTTGTAGTGAGGTGATATCAAGCAAAATCTGAAATTTCTATGTCGCTGTTCAGAAATCAAACTGAGAATGATACTTTGAACTGCTGCTTTCTGCTAAGCTGTATTAGCCTGTAAGTTTTTGTTGTTTCTCCTAATATACAGATAGTAGTTCTGTTGTCTGCTTCAAAACTTAGTAAGCTTTAACAGGTAATATTATAACCCCATAATTGAAAGTATGCAATGATTTTTAGAAAGGGGTGGTTCATTCCTGTTGGAGATAGCCCATGTGCTGGTGTCATAAATGGCCATTTTATAGATGGATAATGTACTATAGTCATAATTCTTTATTGCTGATAGTTATTGCACTAGATCATGACCCTTGGATATTGAGAGTCAGTTTTTAATATCACAACCATTTACAGAGGTTAATGGACTAGGTTTTGCAGCTTTTGACCTTTTGATGGTGAGGGTTAGTAGGTTGCATTTGTGCACTAAACTGCCAGAAAATATCTGTTTATTTATCTTAGCTGTAATAGACATGGTTACTGCTTATAATCAAGAAGCTGAGAACAATGTGACTTGCATGAATTGGAACGATTAGAGCTGCATCTTCTAAGGTACTCTTAGTATGAGATTTTCAATTCTTATTAATTAGAAAATCAATGTTTATTAACATTAAATCTTTACTATGCTTCATCTACATAAATAAAGTTGAAATTGAATTATGGTAGCTAGAAAATATTTGATAGCTGTGGCTTTCAATACAAAATTGTTTTAAGCATCATGATCAGGTTTATGACTTGGCTAGATTACCTGTAGATGGCTAGCTCAGGTGTTACCTGTACTGATCTGAAAGAATCACAGCAGGCTAATCACAAGGGTAAGTTTTGTGGTTGAAGTATATTAATTCTTTTGTTTCAAAAGCCTTTCTCTTATGCCATAAAATGCCTGCAATATGAGGCAGCCATTTTAATGCTTCTGCAGCAATGAAACAAGCATCAGGTCTGCAGTATCGAGAGTACCATGGACTATGAAGGTAGAGAATTAAATTTAGCCCTTTTCCTTTTAGAAGGTCGTCTACTTAGAAAATAAAACATGGGGGTGAAGGGAAGAAAAAACCCTCAGAAACAAAAGCAGAATACAGTAATTATTCTGATTCAATCTTTCAACAGTATAACTAATGTTAAATATGGGGAATATTAAAGGACCCTGTCTATATTTAAAATAAACTTACAAAAATAAGTTGTAATTTGATTGTCAAAAATGCTTATTCAGATGGAGATGTTTAAAAAACAGATGGAAAAACGTGGTGAAACTATGGCAGAAAGAAGTGGGAACACTGAATAGTAGAAGAGCAGTGACTTGCCTAACCTGATGCACTGACCTAAGGTTTCTAAACCCTAGTCAAATTTATAATTTCTGTAAAAGTTAATGTTCAGAACTAGAGACTTAGAGATTTCATTCATTATTTCTAGTCAGCAAAACTTCACAGATTCTGATTGGGTTAACATTATTTTTACCACTATTTTTTTTAAAAAATATTTTGACTACCAAGTAATTCAGATAGGCTCCTAGAAAATTTGTCCAATTCTAACCTGAGAGAATTTGTGAAGCTCTTCAACCACAATGGCTTTTTTACTGTTATTCATCCTTCTTACAGCTTTTATCCTCCCTTCCCCCTCTTCTTTACTCCCTCTTCTTTGCTACCATAGCAGTGTGGGTGGGAGTGCTGCATTTTGTTGGCTCTGTGATGCTGAATGATTCCAATATAATCAAACTACACTTTTATAGTGTTGCTTTATACCATGCAGCCCAGGGTGCTAACAAAATAATAAAATTAGCAGCTCAGATAATGACGAGCAAGGCAGGTCAAACAAATAATCTTTTAGACCTGGAATTGAAACTGGAATGGTATTAGAGTAGCAAACAGCCAGAGGCAGTGCTGACATATGAGACAGTGCTTAACCAAGCCCCAAGCATAGATATCTGGGGAGTGTTTTGGAGATCTGATCGTGGATGATACTGAGTGCTTCCTGCAGGCCAACAGAAAGACAAAGTAAATGGAACACAGCCACAGTAGTGGTACTGACAAGTACTCAGCATCTGAAAGAATTGGACTTTAATGTGCAACCTGAATTTTTATTTGTAATCAGTATTGTGTTTTCAGGTACCTAGGGGCAAGAGTATTTCTACTCTACCTCATCTGTAGTTGATTATCTCATTTTACCTTCAGCTTGACTCCATTTACAATGAAGAAAAAATAGTATCAGTTAACCAAACATTGCTGATGTGATGAACTACTTACACGGATTTCTTTAAAAGGGTGTTTTGGGAGGTAAAAGCCAACAGTGTTTTTGCAGTTTGAAATCATGTAAATTTCCTCATTTTTAATCAAGGAGCTTGCAAATCTCACAGCACAAGAGGAAGTGCTTTTTATATTATGCAAGTCTGGTCCAAATCTGTCAAGAAGCTGCCCTCTAAAAGTGTGGGGACTCTTTAAGATTTACACCAGTTAGATACAAGTGCTTTTCGCTTATAAAATGGGTGATGGTCAGATCGATTAACTACAGTATATAGTACTTAAAGTGATGAAGAAAGACATTGGATGGTCAAATGATTAATGTCAAGCTATCCATTTTGATGTTCGAAATCCTAATTGTGTTTAGTTCTGACCTCTACCCTCATTGCTACCAATATAATTACAGGATCTCATCTAAATGAGATGGATTAAAGAAAAAAAAAAGAACTTGGCGTCTCTAGCTTATCTTCAGAAGATTCTTTTATATCTACATATAGAAAATGGTTAAATTGACCATTTTTTAGCTGTCTGAAATATGCTTTTAGGAGATAATAGCACTTCATTGCTTAAAGTTACACATTTGTATTTTTTTCTCTTTTTCACCTTCTCTCCCTTGTTCGTTGCCTACTCTTTTGTTTGTACAGTGTTCTTTTATTCCGAACAATATAACATTTTAGTTCTTGTAATAAATGCCTTCATGTGAGGCAGTTCAGCTAAGAGAATGTTATTAGACTGTGCTCTCAGGCAGTGCACCTTCACACGATCAATACGAATCCGAGCTTCTGTTCATTCCCTCTTTGCTTAAATTCCCTGCAAATGTGCAAGGGAAGCAGCAGAGGGTGTCATCAATCATGGACTACTCTGACATGCGCTGAAACCTGACCAATGCTGAGATGTTTTAATAAGGCATCCATTAAAACCCTCAAATAAATTGCAATTTGAAAACAGAACGTAATATAGCCAAGTTTTCCTCATCCATCTTGTGGCGTGTCATGTAATGTAATTGCACTGTTAATTTATCCGAGAACTTTCTCTGTACATGGTTTCACTGGCATTGCTTAATTTCCCTGCAGACTCTTGTGTGTTCACGGAGGTGAGTGTACATGCATGTGTTGTGCATATATGTATCTGTTTCCACTTTAGGGGGTGATAATGGTTCTGTTTAGCATGGCATTAGCCAGAAAACAATCAAGGATTTGAAATGTTTGACATTTTGTCAATGGCTCCTGAGCTTTCTGATATTTCCTAACCATTTGTTGCCTGGAGCAGGCCCCCCTTTTCTTGCCTTCCCAGCTTGCCATTGGTTTATGCCCCTCAAGAGTGGGATCACTCAGAGCGCCTGTGGATCCCATCAATAAATATTGACAAAAGGGTTGAGGATCCATTTAAGATCACAAAGCAATGGCAGTCAAAACAACACAATGCTGATTTCTGTTCCTGTGTTTAGGAGGCATGCATGAAGTTTTGGCAAGGGCAAGGAAAGTGAGAAGTAGAATATCAATAAGACAGAATGAAAAAAAAATGCTTGTGTAAAATAATGTAAAAAAAATTACATTTAAGTTTCTCTTTTTTACACATAAGTTCTGGGAGGGAAGATACAGGCAGAAGGTCATATAGATTTCTTTGTCTGCCATGCATAAGTCTAAAAATAAAGCTATCCCTCATATATGGCTGCATCAGCAGTTTCTTTACTTTTATTTATTCTTCTGGGTTTTTGATAATCCTTTATCTCTCTTTGCTGTGAAAAAACCCCACATTCACAGGTGTAAAGCAAAATATTGCTGCTATGCACAAGCATTATAAATCTGGTTTTCTAACTTTAATACAAATTAAGATTTTGTTTGTTTTGGTCAAACAATTCCCTTTTTGGAGTCAGTCATTGCCATATTAAAAACACCCAAACAAACAAGCCCCAAAAAAAACCCCTAGATTTTTTTTCAGTACAATGAAATTAAATCAAATGGAAATAAAAAACTTTTCAAACTAAAGAAATCAGAAAAAGTACATTTGATTTCTAAAGTTTGATACTCTATAGCACAATTCACCCAATTTCTAAAGAGCTTCTCCTAAATATATTTTTTCACTTCTGTGTTTTCAGTTACATTGCAGACATGTATAGGGACATACATTCTGTATCTGGAAAGGTTCAAAAGCCTGGGTTTCTGAGTCACTGACCACCCCAGTTTCTGAATGCCAGAGAAACTACAGGGATCAGTACTGATGATAATAACATCTCAAATGTGCTGCACAAGGTTACTAAGCACGTAATGGATATTCCAGTCATTGTAGTGTCAGCATCTTAAATCTTTATGGAAATAATTTTAAATCATTGGGGAAAAAATGGTAAAGTTTTAACTTTTCAAGCACCTGATTCCATTTCTTATTTAAGAGTTCAGGCATCACTGTAATGCATTTAAAAATGGACATGAGGCAATATTGCTGCAACCCCTCACAAAGGCTTCTTTCTGCACTGATGTTCAAAGAACTGAAAAAAAATCTGTGTCACTAAGGCCCAGAGAATCAATTAATATTGTTTTCAGCCACAATGTCTCCTACAGGCAGCATTCAAAAAAGTGTGAAAATACCTGCAAAATAATACAACTGCCTAATTGTTTGCCATTTTTTCCATAAAATTGTTGCAATTTCAAATTAGGTGAACGTATCGTTTCCAGGCAATTCTATTTCTAATTTGCTTCCTTTTAGGGCAGATTTTTAATTCTTTGTTTCTGTTTAATCAACCTTAAGATCAACACTGCAATTATATGGAAAATTTGGTGAGGTATTCGATCAATTCTACAGTAATCATCCCTGAAATGCTTGTTTGATATAAAAATGATGGCATTGTAATCATCCTGAGTAATCATTACTTCAATTATGCACTCTTTCTATTTTTAATATTCTTAAGACTACAAATATTACAAATGTGAAAAATTAACAGAGATCTATTAGTAGTGATTTGTTTAGGTGTGTAGGTATAAACTGTATTTTTTTTATATACATAGAATTAATGAAATATTAATGCACTGAGAACACTGAATTCAGTTCTGTCAGTCTACTTTAAGGAGAAGAAATGAATATGAGTCTTAAAATGATATAAAAAAACCCATAAAATAGAAATGTGCTTGTTAAATAAAATTAAACAGAGTTTATGTGTCTGTTTCACGGGCACTGGGCATGATTCCACATTCCCTAAGGATACTATACATCACTTTGCTAGTGTAAAGGGAGCATAAATCATATTTACAGTTACTTCATGGCTGCTTTATACTGCCAGAGCCATGTAAAGCAGTGCAAGTGTAAATGAAGTTTGAAATAAAAGGAAATGCAAAAAAATTCTGTAAGCACAGGTAAAGCACAAAAGACACACTCATGTATTTCTGGTACTTGGAGCTACAGACATTATGGAAATCAATGGAGTGATTATTTCGTTTCTTTCTTAGGAAACACAGGAACATTTAAAGAAAAAGGGCTTGACTGTTGAGTCCGCTGTGGCCTGCCCCATTTAACCCTGTGATGTTTTTAAAGGAACTGATTTGTTTTACTTTTTGATTTCCTTTCTCTGAGCTCTTTCTTGAACTGATTTATAATTCTTGCATCTATTGCTGCCTTCAGCAATGTGTTCCATAATTCAGCTACCCTTTGTGTAATTAAATTCTGTTTGAATTGCTTATAGGCTTGTACCGTTTGTAAGCTTTCCATCCGGGATCTCTTGTTTCTGAGTTACTAAAATTGTACCAAGTGTACCAGGAATAATGTAGTTTGACTACTAAAATACCTGTGTCTGAATTCAGACTGAATCTCAGTTAAGTAGGCAAGAAAAATCTCTGTAAAATTTCATTTGAATTTTGAGCCTTAGAATTTTCTAATGCTGGTATGTGACAGATGAAATCTACAGAGATAAAACATGTGACACTATAAACACTCCATAAAAAATAAATTTTCAATTCTAGTCTGACAACATTTCTCGTATTTTCTTAAAAATTCCTCAGTCCAAATTTGAATATGCCTCAATGTTTAAAATTCCCATTTGTGCCATTTATAATAAGCATTTTTATATCCTTTCCCAATGCCTTGATAGTTATGTGTCTCTTAAAGGAACAGGCTTCTTCCCTCTCCTCCTCCCCCCTTCACTTTGAAAAAAAAACCTCAGGAAAATATGCCAGTAAACCAACATGACCACATGCAGTGATATTTTCAAGAAAATCTCAGGAGAAAAGCATTTCTATTTCATAGCATAAATCTGAGCTCTTGGCCAGCCTTCCGTTTGCAAGTCGCCTGCGCAACTCTCATGCTAATTCTCTACCAAACCTCCAGTTTTATGAAAGCTATATTTTATCTGTTTAGTTCTTGCAATCACATGAGAGTTGAAAAAGGAATATTAGCACCACTCACATTTTATAGTGGGAGTCACAGTACTTGGTTGACCCCTTTTTTCAGGTCCTATTGAATTTCCTATACAAAGGAAATGAAAATGTTTTATATTTGATACAGCAGCATATAACAAGAGGTTTAGTTATTACACATAGAGCTGCAATTTTCTGCCTTTTGTTTCAGTTGTCTGATCTGAAATTTCAAAGCACAATATTTGTTGGGGTTTTTCTAATGTTGAGTCTTTAGACACAAGGAACACTGTCATATGTTTGCAATTTACACTGAGCAGGTAACATGGAAATCAGAGAATACAAGCACTGCGTTCACCTTTTGTTATTTGACTCCAAACCTCAGTTAAAATATATTTGAGATACCTTTTCAGTGTGGTCTTGTCACTGTAGAGCTCTTCACAAACAGGTAAAGTGATTAGTGTTTTTTATCCTTTATTATCCTGCTCCTTTCACCTACCTGCTTTTTTCTCCCTATTCTGAGAGGAATTTTAGCATTGGGGTGATTTCGTCCCCTGAATAATCTCTTCTAATCTCTTAATCTGTATTTCTCTCCCAGTTACTAAAAACCTGTAAAAAACCTAAATTACACCTGTATAAAACTGAATTAAATTCTACTTTGTGTGGCAAGGAAGCAAAACATATTTTCTCATAAGGAATTTAATACTTATGCAACAAAGTCACTGTTTTGACATAATTTAGATTGCTTAAAACCTCTGACTGTGAAATAAAAAACCCAAAAGTGTGAAATTTTAATTCAGGGAATTAAGCCATTAGTTTCAGTGGGTCAGGATTTCACTCAGAATACTTGAAAGGCCAAATATCTGGCAAGCCTCAAATAGATAGTAGGCTGGCTATGTGTGCAGATAGGGCTCTTGCACACCAAGTGAAAGAATCCATATTTGAGACAAAAAGATACTACAAATTCTTGTCTCATGTCCTTGCTTGCAAAGTGAGCACAAACAATTCCAGTGGGAAATGTCTAGGTCGATTATTATATTAGTGATAAATGAAGATAAGGATTTAGAACAGGTTAAATTACAGAACAATGCCAAATGCATGCTCAAGAGGACATTGCAGGCAAAATCTTAAAGTTAAAATAAAGTCTAGCTGAATGAAACCTCCCTTCTGAGAGATGCTATGAGCACTTGAAATAAAAAATGAGGAAGCAGAAGTCGCATATCTTCAAGGATAAATGAGATGATAATAACGGGGACAAAACCATGTTCATGGCAGGAAAATTTAAAACAAAATAACAAAAAAACAAAATAAAACTAAGATAAAAGTAGGCTCTAGGTTATTTTTGATTTGTTGATTGATTTTTTTGGTTTTGGGGGTTTTTTGTTGTTGTTTTTGTTTTTGTTTGTTTATTTGTTTTGTATGTTTTGGGTTGTTGGTTTTTTTGTTGTTGTTTTTTTTTTCCTTTGAAGGAAAGAGCAGTAGTATGACTAACAGAGTTTTCAGTACATTACTTGAAATCCTGGAATTAGGATTTTCTTGCAAAATTTAATATCTTTCCGTGGTGTTTTATTTATAAGCAAATAAATCTTCCAGGTTTTCTGGTTACTAGAAAAAAATAGTCCCTGCATTTTCATTAGCTTCTTCTTGGTTCTTTGAGCAGTTGCTGGCCTGCTCTTCAGTCCTTCTGTGCTTGCTGTCAGCATGGATGCATCCCTAATTTAACATCACTAGTGTAATGGGGGGAGCCCTGCTGCCATGGCTATTAACTATGGGACCCCACACCACAGCTCTGGTACTGCCTGAGTGCTTGGTTCAAACATTTTGCTCCTCACAATGAATTGAATCCTTATCAATGCAATTATCTAATCTTTATCTATACACTTACTCCCGTGTTAATGACCTGCAAATACTACATGCTTATTTGTTGGGTTCTGTATTGTTCCTTTGACTTGCAAAACGCTGAAAAGACACAGTGGTGAAAAATGAGAGAAATCCAGTGTGAACAGTGCAGAAAAGCAAGACAGATTTGTATCAACTCATGCATTGGTAAGAATGCTTTTTGTAATAGACCATAATGAAAGTTTGAAAGTAAAAATTAGTGGTTTCGGGGGATTGTATGCTGCAGTTTTGTTTCAGACCTATTTGAAAGAAATATTAAAGCATTTTTTTAAATAGTGTTTTGAGGTTTCTCTGTCTCTAAAAGTAAGCCACTGTCACCAGGAGGAAACGAAGCTTTTTGGTGGTCAACACTATTCCTAACAAGTATTTGCAGCCTAAATTTACAGCATATTGAACAATGATTTTTTAAGAACTATCTTTTAGTGTTAGAAAATCCTACTAACTTTCTTTCTCAGTCTTTTGAAGGGAAAAAACCATAAATTATGTAGATATTGAATACGAACTTGCCATTCTAACAAAATCACCACACTTCACCTTTCTGCCCCTAATTTCATGGGCAAAGAAAAGCAATCCACTGTTGAAGATATTGAAGCTCATGAACTGAGCTGGGGAAACTGCTCCCCACTGTACAAGTTATTTAGGGCAAGAAGTGAGATAAAGGTAATTTGAGCTGCAAAAAATATTGGGAAGGGAGAGAAAACATTGAAATTTTATGAAGAATGATGGAGGTAAATATTTCTTGGGAATATTTTTTTAATAACTTCTTGGAGGTAATAAAGTAGTGGAATAGTCTCCTCAGCTCCTTCTCTTGTTTGGGGTATCTAAGCAGTGTATGCAGAACTGTCATATATTCATTTTCACTGGCAGCAGTTATAACAATATGTCCATCACAGCTGGATTGTTTTTATTTGCTATTCACAAGCAGTTCTGCAGGAGAGAGTTTACAATGTCAGGGCCTGATCTATGGCATACAAGTTGGACCAAATGGGTGATAAACTAAATGTGAATTCATGTAAGCAAAGTAATATATTTTTCTATTCACTGTATCTTCTCTGACAGCACTGGCTTTTATTGTAAGACAAACAGATACAGATTAGTAGGAAAGATAACCTGCTCTACTCTTAAGGAGATTTTGCTTTCCTTCTTTAGCATTTACTTCAGATGAAAATAAAGACAATTCAGAATGTGACTACATGGACAGCACACTTCAATCTATTGGAGCAAGAATAAAGCTGATTTTCAGGCCTGAATTTTTTTTGTGTGTAGCAAATACAAATTCCAGTGTTATGTGGTGACTGCTGTCACCTACCATTTCCTTACACCTTTCAATAAAGAGGCCATCTGCTATATCTGCTCAAGATCCTGAAGAAGCTGAGTGCAGCTGTCTGACTAGGGAATATCTGAACTCCCAACTGCCTTGTACTGCCTTCTTGGTCAACAACATTCAGTATGGTTGCTGATGTATGAGAAAGTGAAAATTGCTTATTCTCAAAGACTTTAATCAGAAGGCACATTTTGGTCTTCAGCTGTAATTTCTTGTCTAAAACAATGTCACTCATATGACACACAGTAATTTCTGGATCAAATCTAGCATTGCTTTTGAAATCTTTTAGGAAGGTATTCAACCTTGACATAAAAGCTACACAGCATCATGTGCATCACTGAGAATCCACCTCAGCAAAGTGTTTGCTGTTTTGGGAGATTTATTTTACCTTCAATAGCTCTGTATCTGTTGATACAATCCTGCATAATCTCGGTTCTTTATAAAATTCTTTTTAATTTTTCTATACATAAAAATCAGTGATTTCGAATTGTTAAATGCTTTAAAGAGCAGAGAAATATTTGTCTTTTAGTTCATATAAGTGAGAAGAAAAAAAGAAGGTAACTATCTGCTAAATACCAGTATATTCTTCAAGCTGTGATCCTTCAAAATAGAATGTAGACACCACATTCAAGATAAGATAATGTCTCTGATGGTATCAGGCTTACAGAGGAAATTGATGCAAATATTTTGCTAAAAAAACCAGAGATGGCTCAGAGACACGATAAAGAAAATAGAGATTTCTTGTCCTAAGGATTTCTGGTTTTAGATCTTCTATTTAAGAAATAAAATTATACTTAATAAATCCAACAAAACTTGTGAAGTCTACAAGTTTTAATCCTAGGACGTTTTCGTGGGTCTTTTTGTTACAATGTTTGAGAAAAAGCCTGTGCCAAAATTAGAACTTGATTTCTGATGAAAAATAGTGCATTAGATTCAAAACTTTAAAATAGTTAGCAGCAGCAAGAAGGAAGGCTTTAGGGTCCTAGTAAGAGCTTGGTAAATATTAAGTACTAAAGTAAGCGTAACTTTGAGTTAATGTGAATTTGGTGTTACTGTGCATAGGTTTATAAATATTTTGGTCGTTGAATTATGTTTCTCAATTTTTCCAAAAAATGCCCATGCTCAATCTTAAAAAACAAAACAAAACAGAACAAAACGAACTCCAGAACCCATTTTTTTCAGGATATAGAACTTACAAAGTAAAATCAGAAATGTATTTGAAGACTTGTGCAATTTTAAAATAAGTTACAGATTTCCTTCCAGTGGGTTGCTCAGCCCTACAGAGAAAAGAAAATAGAGTCATAAAAAATCAGTTATGTGAAAATGTAATTCCTCTCTGAGAAGAATAAGAAGTTCACTTTTGTGATTTATTAAACTTTTTATATTTACAAAGGCACATTATAATTCTGGTTTCTTTTCTCTCCTTTGTCAGTCTATTTTAAAATGTAGAACAAAAGATACGTTACAATATTTTGGTGGGAACAATTTTCAGTAGCGTAGAATATCTGCAGCCAACAACACATAAGCAGACATAAGAATAAATGAAAAGTTATATTGATTAAATTATGACTCTCAAAAGAAAACTCCTGATTTGTGAAGCAGTTTCTTGGTTCAATATAGTCAAACAACTCTTTCTTTTTTTTTTTTTTTTTTAAATTTTTCTTTTTTTTTTCCCTAAGATCTTTCAATTATTTGACTCTACGTTTCTTGCTGTTTTCTAGGCACAATATGACCTCTTATCAGTCAGGGTCAGAATTAACCACAGTGAAAAATATAATCTTATGTTGTATGAAAAACAACTGAGGAATTTCCTCCAGACCATAACTCATCAGCAAGTTAAATTAAAATTTTAAATGGAAACATGACCTGTACTTGGGCTTTTGTCTTGGAGACATTACATCCTTAGATACTGTTTCAATGTTTTATGATATATTTGTTTAAGAAACAGGGCATTGCAAGATAAACTTTCCATTTTTTCTATTTTAACAGAAGATTACAAAAAAAAAAAAAAGTCCTGAGATGTCCTAAAAGATGGGTTTCTCTCTCATAACCTTTGAACTAATGATACAATACTTAATGATATGCCAATATGAGACTCAGTATCTTTCCAAATTCAAATACAAATATTTATTGGGCCTTTTGACTCTTTTTCCTTTCTTTTTCAGTTGCACATTTTATCAGTTTAATTATTTAAGAAATAACTTTCAGAGTTCATAAGCACTACATGAGGCTTGATTAGGGACAAAAAGTTACATGCTTATATTTGCATAGTTCACATATGAGTGGGGAAAAAATCAAAAAGGGATGAGAAAGGTCTTTACAGCTCTCAGTGCTAACCCAGAAATTCCATAATGGACTCATTTTGCTAAAAAGTGAGTTTATATTTGTAATAAATAGATAATGGTCAATCATTCATTGACCGTTCCAAGTTATCATTAACTTCCTAGAATTTTACTTAAGTCACTTCACATTCATTCCTATCTCAGTAAGGCACAAGTGAAACAATTAAACTCTGAGCCTTTTTAAACTTTCCTAGTTGTAGGACTGTGCTTTCCAATCAGTGAGAGCTCTAGAAATATAATGATTAACTACTGATTTCTTTCTCTCACCATAGATGTATCATTTTCTCTCACCATAGGTCTATCACATCAGCATAACATTTTCCTGCTAAGGCTGGGCTGGAGGGAGGTAATCAAACATATATTGAACATATAAATTGAACATATAACATATAATTGAACATATAAACCTTCTTCCAGTTTATTACTCCAGCTGGCCTCTTTCCCCAAAAATGAGGACCTTTGAGAGACCATTACATTTGGGTTGTCAAATACAAGTAACATTTCAAGCAGAAAACCTCAGCATTAAAAGCTGTGAGACAGATGCCTGTGTTGGTATAAGCAGATGCTCTCGATGCCCATTGCAACTGTTGATGTCTTCCCTTCTGCAAAAAGACAGGGGCTGTGGATATCTCCAAAAGTGGCTGAAGCTACTGTCTAAATAGATGCTGAAGAAAGGACAATGAGAAATAATCATATTCTGTATGTGGAGTGTCGTTTCTTCTTAAGCCAGTTTAATTTGTTTAAATTAAATTAATTTGTCTGGCAAGCTACACTCATTGAACAGTGTATGTACTGCAAGCTGCTTGGATGCCAGTGTGACACGTGAGACCAATACATATAAGTGGGCTCTTGAGCAGTATAACATAGAAGGGAGTGGTGATATCTGTTCTGCAAAATGGCACTTTAAGAAATGATGGAGAAGATTATGCTTGTGATCCTGTGTGCAACAGCAGTGTAAGCCAGTCTTTCCAAACTTAGCATCACAGTCCATCAGCTACCCAAAATGCAGCAATTCTAAACCAAATTGAGAAGCTCAGTAGAAATCTTTTGTATGAGAAACTAAATTAAAAGCAATATTATTATAAGCATGTAGTGATGCATTACTAAATGCATCTGTCTACTACATGTATTCATTAATATCTGTAGCACTGCAGCCCTGTAAAACATTAGATTGTTTTGTACTAAGCACTATGTAAATAAGGATAAAAAAGACAACTCTTGCCCCAGAGGAAATATTTATAAAGCAGTAGCAAATTGGGTACATGAAGCCCAGCAGAAGAGCTTGTGGAAGCAATTTCGGATGCTTCCAGTACTCATAAGCTGTGCCCTAATCAGCAGTCTAACGTATGTGAAGTTTGCTCTTAAAACCAGACATCTTCAGATTTATGTTCACCACACAAAGAACTTACTAGTTATGTTTTCTTCAAGGTAAATGATTTTTTCAACTGGGAAACTATTTTTAATAGGTATTGAAGTTCATTCACTAGTAATTACATCCAATTGATACCTATCATGCTTTAAAAAGAAGTTAGAAATTTCTAGTGGTGTAGAAAGTAACCCAGTAAATAATGAATAAATAAATAAATAAATAAATAAATAAATAAATAAGACTGTCAAATATATTTTATGCATTACAATTCCAAGGAAACTTCTGAGTTTTACATCCTTTGGGGGAATATTTTCTCATTTAAAAAATTTCCATAGAAACTGTTATATGTAAATTGGAAGCCTAACTGAATAAATCTAGATATAAGCTAGAATAGGAAGTGATGCAATTTTTTTTCAATTTTTGCATTAAAAACTGCAAAAGAAACTCCAATTACACTGTGAAGATATTTGTAAATGTTCTGCAACTTATTGGACTAATACATCTAGACATTTTCTTCCATGCTTCTGAATTGATTCAGTTCAAGGAAACGCAGTACAGTTAGCATTCAACTTTAATTGCAATGAGGTGACAACATACTGGGTAATGAGTTGTTTATGAGTTGTAGATGTGTTTACAATGAGTTGACAATGTGTTGGATAAAGTGTTCTTCTAAAGTTGTAGATCTATTTACAGTGAGCAGTGGGGGAATGTTCATTAGTTGTCGATTTGTTTGTTTACATTGTTTTCGATTTGCAATTGCTATAAAACAAATCCCAGGCTGATGAAGGATGATTGTTTGTGTGCTTTAATGATTTACTGTAGTTGCTTGTCTGAAAAAGTACTTAACTCTGCTTCATCTGTCAGTTCTCTCTGCAAAAGCTCCCAGTCACAATAGTTTTATTAGCACAGCATGGGCCATTTGTAAGAACATTACGCATCTAAAAAATATTAGTTCTTTCCTGTTCAGTCTGTTGTATTTTGGCTGGCTGAGCTGAAAAGAATTTCTTCTGCTCCATACGAGTTTATATCTTTTAATATGTACCAAGATATTCACTTGAAGATATACATATTCCTTCCCTGGAAATACTATCCCTGATATGTCTTAAGAAAGGTCACATGCTTGAAGTTAAATTGCTATGTACTTTTTCTCACTGCTACTACCTTCTCAAAAACCGTTTTAAAAAAGAGAATCTACCATCAGGTTATGCTGAGTTACATGACATGAAGAAAAACAAATATACATTGGAGGATACTTGCTTTCAGGTTACAGAAAATCTTTTGGCAGTTTTCAACAATTTTGCAAAATAAATATGACAACATATTTTGTTACTTCAATCAGTGTATGTCAATAGTTTTTTGTTCAGAACAGATCCAAAAAGGAATTTTTTGTTGTTCTGGGCCCACTCTAGTTTTTCCCAATTACAATTGGGCTACAATTACAATTGGAAATTGGACAACAATTCTAGTCCTGTGGTCCGGAACAAGCATAGACTGTGGGTTTTTCATGGGTTTTTAATTCATTATTTCCCAAGAACATTGTATGACATATACCCTCCCTTTCAGCTTCCCTTGTTGTGTCCATCTTTTAAGTATGCATTTTTGACTGTTTGCAACTCATCTTATGGGTTTCTCCAATATTCAAACATATTTCACCCTCATATGCTTGCAAAAAGGCTCCCAAACGAGCTGATAAAAGAGTCTAAAAAATGTCTGAGGTTTGGGTAACATTGCTGTGCAGAAAACCTGCTCTACCCAGGCAAAGTGAAGAACTTCTGGAACTTAGCAAAACATGATTTTGCATGTCCCAAATAATACAAAAATTAGTCCAAATAATTTAATTACTAAAATCCAGACATCTGATAAAATCTCGGAAATCTTAAACACATAAAAGAGATATGGAAAGCAAAAAGGCCAAATATATAGCATTTAGAAATTGTCCATTGCTGGCTATAATATGAATACATTACCAAGGTCTTGACTTTTTATCTTTCTTCACCATTATGCCCTTATCATTAGTTTGTAATTAGAAATTTAACTATTTGAAATTTATATACTGTAATTCTCAATACTTTTTCCCACAGTGATCATGCAAAAAGAATGAGAGCTATAATTGCAGGGAGAGGTGGTGGCTCCCTGACATTCCAGCTCTTTGGAGATTCAGGTTTTGACACACTGGGAGAAGGAGGAAGAGAAGATTAATAGAAACACTAGCTAGAGTTTTCCATAATTCTATCCCACAAAACCAGAAGTGGCCAAACAACTAATCCATCTATATTTTTGTTCTGTCTGGGCTTTCCTAACATACCAGTTGTGATGTTATGCACTGAAGGTGGGAGGGGCAGTGTGTCTCCACAAGAACTTTCCGTGCACAGCTCTACATGGCTATACACATCAGCTGGCTTTGTGATCTCAATTCTTAGCCTTTTGAAGAGAAGAACAAAAGTAAGGGAGATCAGCAGGAAGTTCAAAAAGGAAAAGCTAATTCTCCCCAAGTGAAAACTTTCTTAGGCATTTCAGCAACTAGAGCTTGTCCTTTTCTGGTGAAGGACCTCAGCATTAAGAGTGTTGTCCATGTTGAAGCAGTATTAAGTCTGCATTTTTTAATCCCATGAACAAAAATTGACTCTGTAGAACCTAGATACACACTATGAAATGAAACTTCACAGTATGTCTATTTATCAAGAATAAAGAAAAATATTGAATTTAATATACTTTTAGCTTTTTGGGACAGATTATTATTGTAAGATATATGTGCATTATCTTTCACAAGCACAGTATTTAAAACTAGAATATATTATTATTTTATACTGCTAGATCATATTATACCACATTTATACTATAACAGGACATCTTTTCATAGTATTGTTTTTTTTAAATCCCTTATATAAATAATATTACTTTAAAAAAATGTCCTCTTATACATAATACTTTATCTGTCATGTCTTTTTTTTTTTTCAGTTACTCAATATTTTGTTAGTGGTACTAATTCAAATTACAGGAAATGGAAAATATTACCCCAAAATCAGCTGCAAAGGCTGAGAAACCTACTTCAGGATTATTTTCTCTCACTGGGAAATATTTCAACATGTAAGGCCAGGCTGGATGGGATTTTGAGCAATCTGATCTAGTGGAAGGTGTCCCTGCCCACGGCAGAGGAGCTGGAGCTAGATGATCTTTGAGGTTCAAGACATTCCAACACAAGCCATTCCATCATGCTTTCTAAGCAGTTACTTTTCTTATTAGTAAATAAAGAAATAAATAAGGAAATAAAGCAGATTTTTATGACAGACAAGTAGGGGATAATTTTCTAGAGCATGAATGGAAGGCACTCATAGAAATCCCATTAACAAATAATCAAAGCTGTGGGTATGCATCCATTCACATTGCTTTTGAAAATATACCCCAGGATGAATCATTTTAGTATGTACAGTAAGTTCACAGCTGATGCTTTATTGTCCACTGAGCCATCTTTTTCCTCATCTGGGAAATCAGCTATGCACATGTTTTTACATCAAGAAGAAAGGTAGTGTTCTTATTTACTAATATGCAATGCCATAAAACTTTGAAAAGAATTTTAATGATATTTGCAAATTAGTTGAGTCTAAAACTCACCTAGCAGCAAAGAATACAGAGAAGGTAATAGAGAAACTGCTGTTCATGTAATTTTCATAGCTTCTTACATATTCATGTTCCAAAAGGATTTCTTTCACAGAAGCTCATGCTCATCTAACCAGACACTTTGTAAGTAAAAATGCATGAAATTTAAACCAGCTTTTCATATGGACATTTTTTTATGGCTGAGTGTTTTAGCAATCCAGCAATGGTAGACACCTATAAATGTATAATGTGATGGATTAGAATGCAGTCTGGATGCATATGGAGGTGATGTTTGCCCTTCAGTGCAAATCTATTTTAATGTCAAAAAGACTTCATTGGAATTAATAGTGCATTGTCCAGGTAATAAGTAAAACGTTGCAGTAGTTTTATTCTTTGAAAAAGAATCTAAATCTTGCTCATAATTATAACAATTATGGCAAAGGATAAAGCTACTTCCAACAAGGAAATACTAAGAAAATCAAAATATAACTGATTTGGATAGGTTTGGAGCCCTGTTTCGAACCTGGTTTAAAAATAAGAATCTTGAAGAATTTGTTAAAGAAGATTTGGTCTCTTCATGATTTGTCAAAGCACATTGTAAAACCAGCAACAGACTTACACCTTAGACAGACACGCATGAATTCGGGGCATGTCAACCTGGGCAGCTTGGGAAAGTTAAAACCAAAATAGCTGAAAGGTGTGAATGTAAGGCTTGTTATGTAGAGTGCTTTACCTTTCTGTGTGAATGCACTTCCTGAAATCCAAAATCCTTTTGAAACTTTTCAGCAGTAAGACCACCTTGTTTCTCTGCAGGATTCAAAGGCGCTTTAAACTGAGGTCTATACTCACATGCTTAGGCAACTCAGTTAAGCTTTACTGAGAGCCTTCTGGTAAACGCATCCTAAGATTAAACCTTACATTAGAAATTATTTTTAATAGGGAAAAAAGTGTCCACGATTGGTTTCACATATGTGTGACCTATATATGCTTTTAGATTATTCTTATGTTTAAAATGAGGATTCATATGTTTAAAATTAAAGATCATGCTACATCCAACGAGCCTAAGAAAATCTTAGTGGAACCCTCAGGATAAAAAGGAATAGAGTGACATCCCTTGTGATGTCACCACCAAAAAACAGTGCAGAAGCAAGCCTTCTAAATGACTCAATATTGTTGGTACCTAACATTCTGAAAATAAAAGTTCCTGATCTTTCTCAAATTCTCAAAAGTTATTAAGAAGACACTTTAAAATATAAAAAGCCTTCTATTTTTCAGCATTCTGGTTTTAATTTTGAAGGATTTTTCTAAGATGATAAAAATCCTGCTTCAAAAGAAAAAGAATAATTTAATTTTATAAAATAATTGTATTTAAATTCCTTGTGGCTAAAAGTCTCATAACAATAAACCATTAAAAAAAATCTTCCACATCTATTTTGATTAGATTCTGTCAGCAGGTTAATTGGCCATTTCTTTTTATTTGAATCAAGTTTCTCCCAGAATCTCATACATGTAACATTTAGAAAAGCCAAAAATTTGAATTTTTAAGAAAGATTCTTCTGGGATATGGAGAAAATTTTCCACCGCTGTGGTCATGGTTTAACTCCAGCCAGCCACCAAGCATCAAGGACCTCACAGAATCAGACGGGTAAAAGCCAGAAAACTCACGGGCTGAGGTGCAGACTGTTTAGTAGGGAGAGCAAAAGCCAAGCACACCAGCACAGCAGCACAAGGAATTCATTCACCACTTCCCATGGGCAGGCAGGTGTTCAGCCATCCCAGGAGAGCAGGGACCCACCAGGGTGATGGTTGCAAACACCACCAGTGCAAATGTCCCCTCCTTCCTCCTCTTCCCCTCACCTTACACACTCAGCACGATGTCATGCACTGTGCAATGTCCTTGTGGTCAGCTGGGGTCACCTGTCCCAGCTCTGTCTCCTCCCAGCCTCCCATGCACCCCCAGTCTCTCACCAGCATGGCAGCACAAAAAGCAGAAAAGGCCTTGGCTCTGTCTAAGCCCTGCTCAGCAATAAAACAAAAAATCTCTATATTATCAACTCTGTGCTCACAACAAATCCAAAATACAGCCCCACACTAGTTACTGTGAAGGAAGTTAACTCTATCGCAGCCAAAAGCAGCAAAAATGTAAAGTTACAGATGGACAAGAATGTTAATGTAATGATAAAAATGGAATGTATGCATTCAGATTGCAAAGACATTGATTGACAATGAATATTTTAAATCCTTTTTTACTAACTTTTCAACCTTAAAAAAGTAAATTTCTGCAGTACTTCATTAGTTATTGAAAATCCTTTTTTTTTCCCAACACAAACCTTTTCAAAATACAAGTTATATTCAAGCTGTCTGTCAAGTTATACTGTGAGTGCCAACAAGATATTTTCCTCTCTTTTCTAATTGGGTAACACAGCTAATTACTGTTGTCTGTGGAATCATGTTTGATTGGCAGCTTGAATGTAAACAGAAACCATAATTTCAGATGATATTGTATAAACATTTGGATAGGGATGTGCAAGCATTTCTCTTCTACTAAGAGAAATGTATATCCTAGATAATAAAAGTTACCTGTGTATCGTAGTTATACTATCTCTGATAAAACATCTTTCAAAATATATGAATTCCTGCCAAATGCCCATAATAGTTTCCAAGAAATTGTTGGCCAGCTATTTATAAAAAAAAAAAAAAAAAAGGAAATGTATTATAAATTACACAAAAAATATGAAAAATTAATGTCACAGTAATGTAATCTTTGGATAGACTTTAAAGTCCTTCTAGAATTGAGTCTATAAAAAGTTAAGGAAACAGAGATATCATCCATAGTACAAAAGCATAACAATAACAAGATGTTAAAACGAAGTTTGAAAAGATCTTCTAAAATACAGTACACAAATTAATTTCAGAAGGACTAAGATTATTGATGGAAGGCACCTGTGTCATGAATATTAACAATATTTCAGATTTCATAATTGTGCTCCAGAACTCTCTCTCCAAGTTTCCTTCATAATAATTTTTGATCTTAAAAAAAGAAAAAAGAAAATTGAGTGTGTTATATTAATACACTGGTCAAAAGGCAAAATACTTGGAACTGGAGAAGGAGGAGGAGATTGAGTCCTGACTTTTTCTTTCCTGAAAATTTTATCCAGGACATAAGAGCAGAACAATGCAAAAATCAACCAAAGAGATGAATATCTACCTGAAACATTTATTTAGCAAACTGATGTCTTTACTTCCTTCATGTTTGTTTTAACTCGTGTTTTACCCAGTTAGCTTAACTGCTTTTCCTCAGGTTCTCAGATATTTATTTGAAGGCTCATATTTAATATAAGAAAGGTTTTTCCAGAATATACAGAATTTCCATTAATTGAAATTCCTGCTGGACAATTCTAGCCAATGTAACTAAGAACTTTTTAAAATGGTGAGTTCGAGAATAAATTTGTACACTCTCCCAATTTTGACTATTTTATACAATTTATTGTTTCCACCAAAAACACCCACTAAGAGAACTTTGTATAGTTTTACTGTCAGGATTTTTTGTTCATAAAACTGACCTCTCTAAATTTCATCTATAAAGAAAAGAAGGGGCAAAAACTTGTATCATTTAAATTATTTTGGGAAAAGACCTTTCTATATATAAAATATTTCAAACCTCCTCAAAATGTAATATAATGGCAATCCCAAAGGAAGTCTAGTTCTCTTGAAATTTTCTTCTAAGAGAAAAACACTATTATAAAATGCTTTGTTGAATCCAACAAAATATGCAAGTTGAAGTTTTGAGTTGTAATTGCCAATTAGAATGTTAAGCAGTAATATTTTTGTTAAAATTTCTTCAGTGAATCTAATTCTAAAGGTTCTGCCCAATTGTTATGAGATATTATTTTTCCAGAGCCGAGAGATTCCATGCCTTGTGCTCTGTGCTGTGCTGGGACAACAATGATCTAGAATATCAGGCATTGTCTCTTGAAAGACATCATTCGGGAGCAACGGCATCTGGCACTAAATGATGCAAAACATGACTTTATGTGACAATTCAGGCATTGAATGGTGAATTACTTTGAATGACAATTGTAGTACTGAATGTTTTCCGTTTGTGAAAATTTTGAGAAGCCAAGATACTGCAGCATACTCTGTGATTTATCCCTTGTGCCTTCTCTCCTTTGAGCCTGGCTGAATCGTTCTATCTGAACTGAAGTCCTTGATTTATTCACAAAGTAGGGAGCTCTCACACTGAATTATTGTCTCTAGCCTGTAATGCTTGCTTGTGTTGTGGCAGAATTTGTACTACAAAAACCTCACAACTGTGGTTGTCTTACACCTAAATCACCATTTGCTTTTGTAACAAATATTCTGCATATATAAAATTATATATATGTATATATTATTTTGATTGCTGTACATTAAAATGGAACATTTTTTCCACAAATTAAATGTGCAGCTACATACTGTTTACTTCTGAAAGCACAAACCTTGGCTTCAGTGTGAATCAATGCAATCTCATGACACAAACCTTTTAAAAGTTTGTGTCACGTACTATTGTTCTTGTCTAATTATTTTGCTATGTAGGTTCATCTCCTGATTTTGAAAATTTATGACACCATGTGGCTTTAGATTTTTTTAGGTGCATGCATATGTTTAGTTTACTGATCTAGATGGAATTGCTGGAAATGGAATTAAAATGTGAATATATGGAAAAAACCAAACTAATTTATTAAAGGCCAACAATTACATTATATAATGACTCAGCTGAGCAACAGAAATTAATGTGATATATCTGCTAAGAAGTGAATCTGCTTTCATGACTGGGGGCTGATAGCTCAGCAGGAGGAGGAAGCACATGGGAGCAGCTCGCTCACAACAGGCAGCAGCAGCTGGTACACAGCAGCTAAGGAGATTGCAGAGGGGTTTCCCACCACAATGTGCAGAACAGAACCATGACCACCTAATCTGCAAAATACTTCCTAAGCATAGACTCACAGGGAGTTCTCAGACCTAAAAAAACACTACCCTTATTGGGAAAGGCTTTCTCTGTAAAAATCTTAAGTATATCACAGAGTTCACAGTCCTGCCCTACTCTGAAAATGAGCCAAATCCCTCTTTCATCCTCAAATAAGATGTTTGTCCATTTGTCAGCAGCATGTTTGGTCAGAGATTTGGGTATAACTACACGCCAATTAATTGCTTAAAAAAATATAGCATAGAAAAGTAAATTAAATTCCAGCTTTTCACACTATTGTATTCACGGACTTCTAGGACAACAGCTACAGTTCTGCTATCTTTGCATAAAATCTTCTTACTGCTTTTATTAAAGATTGAAAATAATTTTAAAAAGCAAGATAAATAATGTATTGATACTTAAAAAAAGAAAACTTTGTCGCATCACTAATAAAAGTTTACTTGATGTGTAATATGTATTCTAGATAAGGGTTACATTGGGATATATCTTGCTTTCTGATCCAATTATAATTGAAGTTTATATCAGCAGGAGATATATCCTCAATATAGATGTTCTATTTCCTTCCATAAACCCCTCCTTATCCATACAGCACGTCAGAATTTCTTTTTACACACAAATATTAATACAGATTCTACCAGAACTGTCTTCCTTCATGGTATAACAAAGACCATTTGGAGGGGCTAAGTGACATAGTATAACTCAGTGTGGTAAATGCCAACTGCAAGGTTAGCTGACCAGTACTGACACTGCAGTAAATAAAAGGGAGAAAATTTAGTGAAACTTGCAGCATATTAAAGGGGAAATTTTTAGAATGCAAAGTTAGACCTTGCTCCTGGAAAGAAGACTCAGGGCTGAGCAATGCACGCAAGTTTTAGGGTGTAGGTCAGTTGGTTGTATGCTTTCAAGTCATTTAGCTCATAAATATTAATCTTCAACAATCCTCTTATAAGTAGAAGTGGAGAAATTAAACATATATTGCTGAAACACATCATGTTTAAAATCTACAGAGCAGAAAGAAAACGTTTAGTCTCAAACAGATATATTCTTATACATTTGGCACCACTTTTTACTTTATCAAATGAATTGGATTTTCTTTGTGGAGAAAGATTTAAGCCATGATAAAACCAAAGAATACATTTGAAAACTGTTTTTGATTTATCATCTAGGAACCCTCCTAGATCAGACATTCTCTGAACAAGACATAAAAGATACCAGCACTATACCACTATACCTCCCTCCACTACAAAAAATATTATTTAAAGATGGTGTGTGTTGGGAATACAAAACCTTTAATTAGAAATCATCAAATCAACCAATGAAAACATTTCTTTTACATGCATATCCTCTATTTGCACACTGATAAGCAGTTGTTAGTTAAAAATCCCCAAACCCAAACTAATATTTCAGACTTTTTCTTTCTGCACATAATACTAAATCAAACGTGAGTTCTGGGCATTGAACAACCCATAGACAAACAGTTAAATGAAGGGCATATGAAATAATTCAAGAAGATGCTAAAGAAAATAATTTACTCCCAAACACAAGATTGGAGTTGCTGGCTGGCTAAATATTTATCTCATTGTATTTGGTCACAACTCACCTTTACCTTTCATCATTCCATTAGGAAAATTGTTTATTGGAATAGTCACAGAAGTTAAAGGAAAAAAATATTTTCTCTGGTCTGCTATTATCTAAAAAGAACTTGTTTTAGAACATTGGTTCATCTTGCAGACAGAAACATAATGTCCAATGAGACGTAGAAGTCAGTAAAGCCCAAACTGTAAATAAAAGGTAATTTCTATGGTGAGGACAATTAGCTATTGCAACATTTTTTCAAGTAATACAATAATCTTTCATCACTTGGAATCTTTAAATCAAAATGGGTGGGTTTCCAAAAGACAGTCTGTTATGCCTGCCTCTGTGGGTTACTATCTGCTATGGGAAAACTGAACGAAACCTCAGATCTTTTTTGTGCAAGTCAGACAACATTATGAATGACATCTTCAAAATACATTACTATATAAATCTAGTCTTCTAAAGTTCAAACTCATATTAACAGGTCTTTAAAAAATTTTATTTCTGTATTGTGGTCTAAAAATGACTGTTGTGCTTGTGACATTGAGAGAAGCAGCATTCAAACACCATCATTTTCGTTGTTACAATCACTCAAATGCCAAACGGGGAGTGGCTTCTGCCTTCTGCCTTGTTGTTTTATCAGCCACAGGTAATTTGTAAATAACAGTGACTGGGAATGCCAAAGTTTGTCCTTGTGACGAAAAGGAGACAGCTGACTAAAGGAGGCGGGGAAAACTGCACAGTCAGTGCCAGTTTGGGGATCGTCGGAGTCAAATTATCATTTCCATTTTGCCTTGTGATTGTAACTTTCATTGTGAATTAGGGCATTCATTCTGCAGCAGCGTCTTGACACGCTGAGGGAATCATGACAGTGTGTGACAGAGCAATCAGCAGCTGAGCTGAGCCAGCACTGAGGGGCTGCTCTTCACTGGAGCACTGACATCGGGACTGTGAGAGCCGCCAGCTGTGAACAGCTGCAGAGGCAGTGTGGGGACAGGGATGGCAAAGGTCTGGAGCTGAAAACTGCACTTTTCCTGACCACTTTCAACTTCTAGCATGCAATCCAGGTGGGAAAAGAGAAAAAACAGTCTTCCCTGAGCAAGACAGACCATCTAGCAGCAGATGTAATAAGACCAGGCAAAGCCCCACAGGAGATCTTCTTCATCTAAGTCTAGATCAATCTTAGGAGTCCTAGGTGTAGCAATATCTAGTCTAGACCACAAACCGAGAAAAGTGTTCTTCATACAATCAATGTCGCTGCAAATATCCCCATTAAAGAAGATAAGAAGAGATGTTGAGGAAATGCTTCATTTTCTGTCAATTCTGCTATTCATTTTACTGCTTCAGTGACAGCAATGAGGGATTTTGGCCCCTATAATTGTCACAAGAAGCAACTCATTTAGCTATATTCATCAAAACACATTGCAGCTCATGGCTGGAGGGAAAGAAAGTTTCAAAACTAAAAAATAGCCAACCACTGTGTAACACTCTGTCTTTTATCTATTGGTGTATCTGGAAAACGCCATCCTAATTATGACTGGAGCTTTATATAGTCAAATATATATGTACTTAAAATGGCATATTTCTACTCTGTCCATTCTTTCTAAAAAAAACACCATTACATATGCAAGATATTTATTCTAAAGAAACACTTAAAATATTGTATAATCAGAGCTAATTTTATTTTGAGCCAAGTCACCTATGCCATTTGTTTATTACCTTTGTCAATTACATTTATTAATTGGGAATTTAGCATGTGATATCCTGCAAAATGATTGAAAGAATAATTTCTAATACTGAATACATAAACAGATGGTGACTGTTGAAAACCATGTATAAATAAAATGTAAAATAACTTATTAATTAGAAAACATGCACCATAAATTCCTTTGCTAGCAAAGTTGCTATCTATAGGTTTGCTTGAAATTAATTTTCTAGCAACTGTGATTTCCAGTTGTATAGTATTAAGAATTACAGATCACTTGCTCTAGTTTCAGCTGAAGATACTGCAATATATTCATCAAAGTCCGTGAAAATCTCTTCATCTTAGGTATATTAGAAAAAAATAATTATTAAAGAAATGTGCAGGTAGATGATATGAAAAGATGAAGACCTAATCACCTGAGTGACCTGGGCTGTGAAGCACAGCACAAAGAAGCAAACTTCCTTGTTTTATTGAGTCAGACTACATTTCAATGGTTACGAAAGCACCTCTGTCCAACTTCTTTTTCCTTCTGCACTAAATCTCTCCCTGATGTACCACCACTGAAACCAACGCTTTTGCCAGGGATATACAGGAAATCATTGCCACTGAAAACTGTTTTTACATTTTAAAGCCTGATTTACAAACTTTTATGTCTTTCTCAAGTTTCTTAACAATATTTCCACTGAGATCTGAATATAAACTAGTGGCTTTTTTTTCTGGCTACAGAATGAGAAGCAAAGGAAACTCTCCTCCTTGGATCAACAGTCCCTGATGAGGAATCCATCCATTCAACTGGCTTGATTAATTAGCCATTACAGAGGTAACTATTTCCTTTTTAAATGACAAATTCTTCAACTTTGCAAAACCACTGCACAATTATACTCAAGAATACAAATATGCAGAAATATATGAGAAGAAAAAAAGCCATTTTAGTATCATAGTCTTCTAGCCCAGTCAATGCCTGCATGCATTTTTTTTCTACTTTTAGAAGTAACAAGATGAAAGTGGAAAGTTGATGGTGTTTGGCAGCTTGTTCAGGAAATTAATCATTATCTTTCATATAACACAGCACAAAAGCCTTTTAGTATAAATGAATGGACTAAATTATTTCTGAACAGTTCCTGAATTATTGCACATATGATCAGTTCAGTATAAGGAAGAGGCATTACTTGCATTTTTGGGTATCAGATCTACAGTTCAATCTCACACATGATTAAATATTCTTTCCTGTCATTATTCCTTCTCTTTAGCATATTCCTATGTAAGCATGCTAGTGGCATCCAGCTCTGATGTATCTGATATGGAAACAAAAACTCTCACTGTTAATACTGTTTTATTGATCAGAGGCTGTATCCTGACCAGGTCAGGCTTTTTTCTGCCTGCAGTAGGTTTGTACCAAAAAAGGCCATCATTGCTCATGAATTTGTGGGCTGATCTCCCTGGAACCCAATGTGTTTGTCTGCTGAGAATAGGATAATGGCCCTCTCGGATTTCTAAAAGAACTGTACATGAAATTAAAAGGGTGATATTTTTAGAAGAAAACTAATAAGTGTGATGCTATTTAATTATGAAATGAGGAAGAGAAGACTTTATGAAAGAAAGTTAAAAATTTAGTTACAAAGAGTATGTGAGGTTGAAATTCAGTGTGAATTTGCCAAAAGTATAACCTAACAAGATAAAAAAGTAACATTCCTCATAGATTAAAAAAATGCACTAGACTTCATTTTCATTAAAACCTAGATAATTCAGATAAGTCTACATTGCAAGATATTTATAAAACAAAGATTATCAAAGAAATGGAAAGCCTTGTGTTTTGAGAGCAGTCTTTCAAGCATGGCTACTGAAGCTGCAAGGAAATATGGTTAGTGCCTACAAAGAAATCATTGTATACATGCCAGTAGTGGAAAAGAGCCATTTAAAGATACAATACATTTAAAGAACATTCACTGATGCCAAAATCCATTTAGAAGAGAAAATATGGTAAGGTTTCCAGCTGAAACCTTCAGAACTTCTGTGTCTATCTTCCAATGGATGAACCTGAGAGAGTAGTCTTCTGGGAGGTCTTTGCATTTCTGAAAGGAGTTACATAATGCAGTCCCTGGAGATGCAAAGGCCTCCACTCAGTGACTTAGGAGCTTTCTAGTTTTATTTTCTGAAGAAAAAAGAGAAAGAGGAAGAAATTGTGCAAAAAATGTGAGCCTCACTTTTAAATGTTTCTTACATATTTTCATTGTAATTGTAAATATTCCTTCACACACACATTCAATCAATTATCCCCCCCAAAAACCACCCAGTGTAAGTATCTGATGGAATTCTTTCTTTTAACTGTAATCTTTCCCCTAGCACCTACACATGAGCTTCAGTTGGTGGAAGTTGTGGTGAATGCAAGATTTACCACCAAGATAGTTTTCAGTCACTGGGGCTGTCCTGGCATTATTGTTAGTGATGAAAAATCTAATTTCATGGGGTTTTTTCAGATTCCAGAAATTATCTGTGAGCTAATCCACCAGTCAGCAGACTTTGCAAGACAGTAAATATGACCTAGTTGTGTTGCTTGGTCTTTAGCTTTAGATGACTTCTTACTCTATAAAGGTACAAAACCTTGACCAAAGTCAACCAGTAAAGTCATAGTTGAAAATGCCATTGTTTTGTGCTAGAGCATATATAAAATGTGTGTCTTCTGGACAGTGTGTTTCCTGAGCTGTAGCAGCTGATAGCATGTGAGGGTAGTAAAAGATATTTCTCAACGTGACATCCCTTTCCTGGTATAATATCATTATTAGATGGATTATACTTTTGCCTTAAGCCTTGCAACCTACCCCAAATAAGACTCTATAAAAATAAAATAAAAAAGAGGGATTGCTTTCAAAATTTCTTCTTTCTAGGTTCATTGTTCTTTCTCCTGGTTCTTAGTTTTTCTATAGACCTTTACAAATTTCATTGCCCTCAAAGGTTTTTAAAACTTGTGCCAGAAGTCTTTATACTCTGGGGAAATCTTCCATTTGAATACTATTCTGTAACACTTTGAATAGGTTGTTTTTTAAGGCAAGTGGTGTAATTTGCAATACTTTCTTTTTCTCATGACATCTATTTGAATATTCTTCTCTCTAGTCACCATTGCCCTCATCAATCTAAGTTTCCTACTCAGCTTCTTTGTTACCTTTTAGCCAAGACTAGAGGGGAAAATAATTTCTTGTCTATGATGACAGTAACAGACATGTAACATCTCAACCATATTGAATTGTATAAGTAGCCAAATAATATATCCCTAACCAAATAGTCCTAAATATTGCTAAAGATTTGATTTAAACAGATTCAAGCCTGTTTCTCTTTCTCTAGCAAAGTCTCTCTAAAACCCAGCATTCCATGTCCTGGTAATCTTTTGTTTGAAAGAATGTATGCCTTTATGCAAATATCTTTCAAAAACTGCTTGACCAAAGTGGCTTGCAAGCAGGTTTAGAATTCACTTCACACATTCCAAAGCTATAACATTCCAACATATTAGTTCAGTTGGGTTCTGAATGGTTCACGACTCTTCATTTTCCAGCAACTTGATGTTTATGGCATGTGCTCAATTGTTTTAAGGCATGACTAAAAAGTGTAAAACTGGTCTATGAAATCGCTTGTCCAGAAAAAATTCTCTGCTCTGTTGAATTCAATAAGCAGTGAGTATATTTACTTTCTCTATTACTTTTTTTTTTTTAACCTTTGAGTGTTTCAGAATTGTAGGGTTGGAAGAAGTGCTTAGAAATACCAATTTTCTGTATGCAAACTTCATGGTGCAGAAAACAATTTTTTTTTTTTTTTAATGTGGAAATGTGGGTCTCTACAATAATTACAACTTTGCAAAGCAATCCAAAGAATTTTACCTGCTTCTTCAAAACCACTGAGAGAGAGGAAGGATGAGAAATACCCTATCTCTAGTCAGCATCCTGCAGTAGGGAAAATAAAAACTGAACAGAGCACTGTAATTTGGAGTTTGAGGACAAAAAGACATAAAAGTCTGCTTCCCTAGAATAGTACATACAAAAATCTCTTTTCTTCATAGGCTTCTTCAATCACTACATCATGAAACCACATTGGAATAAATCTTTGAAATAAATTTCTCCTTTGGATGCTAACAGACTTTTCAAATAATCTGTTTTCTTTAATGATGAGAGAGGTACAAACTTTAAGAAAACCAGCAGATGTTTAATGGCCGTTTTAAACTAATTGTATTGACATATTCTGTAGAACTGAAGAACTGTATCCATTAGAATTATCTTATATAACATTCTGCCTTCCCTGACATTTTCTGTAGTGGTAGCAGAATTTCCCTGATCATTTAGGTAACTTATAAAGTGAGATATGTTATATTCCCTTTTTGACTTCAACTCTTCCCAGTTGTGAGGAAGACATAATAATTAAAAAGAAAAACAAAAAAAAAGAGGAATTGTATGAGTTGTAGGCTTTTTCTAAACAAGTTGATTTTCATTTTTATATTAAGTGTCAATATTCACTAAATGGAGAAATAGATTTTCTCTTCATGATAGGTTAAAAAAAATTGAATGCAAATGCATTTTCAGTTTCAGTACAGGTAGAAAGTATGATGCCTAGTTTTACACAACTCTGCTAAGCAGGTACATATGCATCACTTGAAATGGTGTCTAATATTCCACAGATGGCAATTACTTGCAGAGGAATGGCTAGGGACTTAATTAAAAAGGCTGAGAGTTAGCAAAGTAAAATGCTGCAGAAGCACATGAAAAATCTATACATTATGCAAGGGACTCCATAGAATATTCAGGAAGCTAAAAGTGTCTTTTTACATTTTCTCTTCATTTCTGCACAAAAGGTTTACTGTAAAATAAAGGTTAGTTATGCCATGTTTAAAATTATATTTTAGCTAACTGAACTGAACTACACAACAAAGCAAAAATATATTTGACTGCACAGTATTGATTTTACATGAAAGCACATCAGTTAGTGAAATGCAAAAACCAATAAAACATCACCCCTGGCTGGGATAGATATCTCTAGATACAATTTATTTTTACATTTAAACCAATTATTGGGCTTGTTGCATTTAAAAATGTGCACCATATATCCTTTCAAGGACTTTTTTATTCAATCAAATCAATTGCATTGATCTCCATATTCCATATTAAACACCAATCTTAAATTAAAGCTGACACATTTTGAAGGCCAAAGTACAAGTTTCTAAGCAGAAATAAATTCTACAAGGCTTTCTTTGTGTGTTTTTATGCCCAAACATGAATACAAATATTGATTATGTTTTAACACACAATTTATAAGCTATTTCAATGCTTATTTCTTCCGAAAATTTGTTCAATAATAATACAAACTTACAGAAACAGAATGCTCCCTGCAGTTCTTTCTGTTGCACTGGAATATGATGATGATTTTCATAAATACTTAAATGACAGAATGGAAATAAATCCTTAGGCATAATTGTTCATGAATAATTTGTGAGTAACAGGATATACAAGTAAACTACCACTTGTTGAAATGCAGATATAGGGACAAGATTTGTTTCTTTTGAGCATGTCATCAGAACAGTTAGCATCGACCTTGAGCCTGACCAAGTTGTTTTTGCTCCCAAATAGTGTCTACAAAGAGAGGAAGCAAGGCTGTAAATTCAGAGAGGCCATTCACATGGACAAAGCTATTCTGCATAGGACTGGTGCTAAGTATTCTCATGGCCTTTGTCCACTGATGATAGGGGCAAAACTCCAATTTTGTACAAAGAAGCCAGTGTGTATTTATCCAGCTGTCTTTTCCCCTTGTGGCATCACCTCTCTTTGCCTGGAAGAAAAACAACCACACCACTTGGAAGGGGCTTCTCACTTCTCCCTGGCTCATCAGTTTCCCTGATTTTAAAGCTCTATTGACATTGTCTGCACTTTGGAACTTCTATCTCCTAATAGTTTTCAATTAGCTTTAGATGCATTATTCAACTCTCTGAAGCTTTCCAGAGTTTACACAGAGTTTGCATAAAAGTGAAATGGAAGAATCCAGACTTTAGAAATATTATCAAATGTTCAGAATGTTCATTGTCCTGTTCACACCCCTCCATCTCTTCATATTGTTGTGTGCATATGTTGCAGTCAAATGAACAGCATAAGAACCAAGGAGGGAATTTGTCAAATACTCCAAATAGCTGCACATCACTACAGATTATGACTGCTTGGATTTAGGGAACATTTTTTTGGCTGAGGAAGCATTCCAATGGGATAGATTAATCTGTGTAAACCACACAGCTCAGCTGAAACTGCTGTTCAGCATTCTAAATTGCCACCTTTGTCTTCTTTCAGCACAAAAATGTGCATTTCTTCCTATAATAAAGATATTTTATAATAGCAATAAGGCAACTCCAGGGTGTGCGGTTATCACGAGATAATCATACCCTGGAGGGATTGCAGATACTTGGCTGTGCCTCATAACACCCCATGTGTGTGTTTATCTCATGATAACCCTACTCTCTTTTGTATCTTATTGCCTAATTATCCTCTGCTAATGCAAAATACTAATTTTTTTGTCTGAAACAATATGTGCAAGAATGCATTGCTAACAATCACTGGAGGACATTGACAAATAATGCTGTCACTACTTTGTACTCTCTTACAGCCAGAAATTTACATAAAGAACCAACTCTGGATATTTTTTTTTTAAACCAATTCAAATTCTTCAAGGCAAGATCAACTAAAATATTGGAAACAGGCCAAATAAATATTTCTAAAAATTCCATGTATATTCTTATATGTGATTTATATAGTTTTGCTTACATAAAATACCAAATTTCTTTCTTATGTATTTACATCTCTTTACATTTTTAATCCTAATACACAGAAGGTAGTTTCTTGACTATTACTTATGGATCCTGAAGGGAGTCTTAGGTTCTCCATCTGATATATATATAAGGATAAATTTTATTTTATTTAATCTCCATATAGGGAGTGCTAGCTATGTTTCAGATACCATTGGGAGATATTCAGGGAGAGTAAAGATTCTGGACCTCTTTTAAGGAGATAGAACTTTTGTTCATTGTAATGTGCAAAAAATTAGTTAAACCTGTTTTCCACTGATGCTGAATTTCAGATATTAAATGCTTACAGATAATGTTCAATAGCTTCTTAGTTGAATTCACATCATAAAAATCACATGTAATCACAATTAATTGAAAATAAATTAAAAAATTGGTTTCAATTTTTAACTGATAGACTTATTCTGCAGTTTAGGTGTGAACATTATACAACATTGTAAAAGGTAACCTAACGCATAAAAATAGTATGTATAAGAATTGCCTTTTTATCTTTTACTGAAAGCTGTATCAATTGAAAATCAGTTACTGATCAAATGATAATCTGGCACATTAAGATGACATTAAACCCCATGAAATATAGCAGAAAAAAATGTCTTCAAAATGCAAAATGATAGGTTAATCCTAGAGTTTAGGTTATACAGGTTTCATCATTCTATATTAATGATAGTACTGAATGTTTGTTGCACATACTGTATTCATATATCCAAACAATAACAATATATGAGTTTTAACTAAACTCAAAGGTTTTTTTCTCATGGGCAATTCTAACAGAATAGAAAAAGAAACCTGTAGAGTATTCAGCAATGATAAAGAAATACAAGACAAGTTTTTTATGTAAATAGAAATAAGAGAAGACAAACAATACAATATTTTTAGAGAAATTAATTTGGTATAATGCCAAACACAATAAAAAATGCATTCCTGAGAATCCATAATCTGACATTTTATATATCTATCTTATATACATGTGTCTGTGTTTGGTTTATGCCTATGTAGATAATGTGCATTTTTGGTTTTATTTTGTGTTTTATGATATATTATTATTTTCCATACTGTTTGCAGTGAACAAATTCTACTTTTAATAGCACCACCTGTGTAGATCTGCAGGCTTTAGACTCTTCCTTCCTCCTTTGTAAGCTACAGTTAATTAAATCAAGATTTTTTTTCCTTTAGAATATCTATTTTTACACTCTGTTTTTATATAAAATTGCTTTCATGTTCCCTGTCCTCCCACTCAACCAGTTCAACCACGTATGTTTATCTCTCTTAACATTGCTTACAGGTCTCATTTCTCAATCCTTTGATTATTTTAGATGGCCTTCTCTGAATTCTAGCTTCCTGGTGCCAATGGAGGAGAATTGCTTTAATATTGTTCTCCTCAGAATTTGCTAGCTCTGTGGCTGCCTTGCCTGTGGCATTCCTGGCAGCTCTTGACATGGGATGCTCTTGGAAAAGGACTCAAGGGACATATTCCCGATGAACATATATCAAAAGAATTATAAAAAAAATACCTCTAATACAGGATGATGTTGATATGCAAAACCCACACTAATCATAGCAGCTGCTGGTTTAGAACAAAGATCTGATATCACAGTCTCTTTATCTTAATAGAAATAAGCTTATCTGTGAGGCTGGAAGATGCTCAGAGAAAGCTACATGCACTAGAATTAGCAGGATTTTCCCTACAGTGGCCTCAATACTATTATTATTACTATTATTATTGTTGTTGTTATTATTATTTATATCTCTGAACTGATATGAATGTGCTGCTGTGAAGATGTCTTCATAAGACATACTAGTAAGAGCTTTACAAATAAAGAATAGTCTATTATGTTAGCCCTGTCTTGAATTCTCTCCTTTTTCATTATTTATGTCATTAAAATTCATCTTAGGCTTTAAAGTGGACATCAATTTGCCAGCAGTAATAGAAATCACTCTGAATATCCAGACAAAAAGTTTTGTGCCCTAGGACATGGTGGGAAATCTACCTGAAATCTTTCTGATCAATTGGAAACTGAGAAGAATTGCACTTCAGTTACTACAGTCAGGCTTTCACCTGTTGTATCACCTTTCTTGGAGAATTTTGCAAGCCTTTATCTTGAGACACACCTTACTGACAGATTGCAGGACTGCTCCTCCCCCACAGAAATAACCTTCTGCCTGACAATGTTAACATTAGCTTTCAGGAAATATTTAATTATGAGTAAATTAAAATAGTCCGACAACTTCCAGAAAAAATGTTTATCATTAAAACTTTTTCACGTGCATTATGAAAAATAAGATTGGATATGAAATGTTTTACTTCAAAGAACATTATAATGCATGTGCAGCTGTGCAGCTCTTCTGTAATTTTATTTCAGTGTCAACAAAGATTTAACATGACTGTTTCTTACTTAAGCAATGGGGGCACAATGATGTAATAAAGTGACTTATAATAATTTTTAATGGAGAAGCCTTGTTTTAACACATGCCATTGTCTATGGTCTTTCTTCATTCAGTAGAGTAATAGATATATTAAGAGTTATGCCATGTAATATTTCTCAGTGATCAAACAATTATTTATTTCTCTTCGATTGATTAAACCAATGACTAAATAATCTTCCATGCTAAAAGAGAGCATGCTGGATTCTGGATCCAGTTTTTTGTTTGTTTCTGAGTTTTTCATTAAAAGCTATCAAACTTAAATAAGAATAAAAAGGAGAAAATTATTTTAATGTAATTCCATAAGTTCACACAGCTAAAAGATCTTATGTTTCTTCATTAATTCCCCCCAGCCATGAGTATTTGAAAACAGCCACTGTATTTGTGCTGACTTCACTGCTGTGGATGCATGTGAAGGACCCTGGGGCCAGCACTCTGGTTTGTCTCAAAGTGCATTTAAGACAAAATGCAGCCAAGCCTTTACCCAAGACACTTCCACTTTGAACAGGACATCTTCTGGGTCACCTTCACAGATCCCATCTCATGCCCATTTCCATGACTCTCTAAGAACTTAAAATGGTGTGAAACATGTCACTAAGATCTATCTCAGTAATTTTAACTGATAGCATTTACATGCCTAATGAGAGTTTACTGTCTTCTTGGCTACTGATAAAGTCCATTACTACCTGAAATACATGGTTCCATTTGCAGTGATCAACAAGTGTTCATGATCAAAACCTCATTATCAAAGGTCAAAGAAAATTATGATTACTATTTAAAACTGGTATAAACAACTGCAGAAAGCAAGTCAGAATGTCTGGTGGACTATGATAAAAAGCTGAAAGGGCAAGTTGAACTGTGTTTAGCATATTCTATGATTTTAAGAATATAAGAAATATTATGTTTGAAGATTAGCATTTCTAGTCATCATCAAGTAACCTAGCCAGATATTATCTCTGAATACAATTTTTAAGTTAGGATCACTTTTCACCCTCTTAACTTAAAAATATCCATCTGCTGAGATGAAATACTTAAATAAGAATATGGGCAAAGTCTGTAGACCCAAAAGCTTCAGAAAAAGCCACAGAACACAAACAATTATGCTTTTTGGATGCCATTGGTGACTGAACCTTAAAACAAGTGGTTGGTCCTCCTGTAAAATCTCAAGCATATTCCAGGTAGAACTAGAAAGGTGGGAATATACACAAGGAGCACATTCTTGCTTCCGTCACACTGTTTCATTCTAAAATTTTTTGTAATCAGGATCTCCTAGGAATATTACAAAAAATACATTTAATGAGAGTAATAGCAATGGCTTAAGGAAATTTTATTTACTATTTCCCCTTCAATATGAAAAATTAGTTTTGAAATATCTGAGTTTCTCATCTTAAAATGTTGGTTTTGTCATTATTGTTAATAAAAGGTTATTTAAAAGAGTACGGCATCTTTATTAAGGTCCTTCAAAGTATGTAACTCTAAATTTCAACTCAGCTGAACACCAATATGTACTTAGCAGCTTACAACAGCAAAGACACCAAAAGAGATACACACACATAAAGCTCACACAGATTTGCCAAGGATGGTTTATCAGTTTATGTTTTTACCCTTGCATCCTGCAGTAAAGCTACACTACACTTAGGTTTTGTTTCAGTTTCTGTGTGGTGAGGATTTTCTCCTATATTCTGTTATCTTTACATACATGTATTGTGCTGGCCTTATTTCAACAAAGCACTTAAGCATATATGTAAATTCATTCCTTCCACAAATATATGTGACTTTGTGCTTAACTGTAAACATACCCTTATGCTGCATTTCCTTCAGTGAAATGTAAGCACTTGTTGAGCTGCTGTTGTAGAACAAAGATCCAATGAAGGCACTGCTGCCTTAGTGAGAGATTAAAATCAGGCCCTTACCTGGGTTTTAAGAAATAAAAATCAATAAAATTTCTGAAAGGAATTAACGACACCAAGACTAAATTCTACTTCAAACATTGTAATCCTATTACTCTGCTTTTCATACCTGAAGGAAGAAAATTCAGACTGCTAAGTCAATACTTTAAAATTAAGACTAAATTAAGATTATTGAGCTAGCATTAAAAAAATCCATTCTGCATTGCAAGAGCTATAACTCTGGGTAAAACTTGGTCTTTTCTTCTTCTGTGGCTCCAAATTTTGCCAGTACTCCAGATATTATTCATCCTTTTATTAATATTCATTTATGAATGTTTCCAATCACATTTTCATCCTACTTTGCTATTAGAAGCAGCCCAGAGACTGGATAAATTTTTCAATAGAGTTGCATACACGTGGTTCAAAAATCTTCATGTTTTCATCACTGTTCCTACTCACACTTCAAAATGCAGACTTGCTTACCTCCAGGGATTGCCAGAGAGCTTCAGTTCTTGTGGATGCACGATTTTCAGAGCAGATATCCTGAAAACATTAGATTTCATAGAAACCACAGAGATGTTATGATTCCTTGAAGAGATGTGGCCAAACCACATTCCTTTGAATGAAAAGTGGCTCCTGGTGAGACAAATAGGGTCTCAAAATAACAAAACCAGTATTACAGAGTTTGAAAAAAATTTTAAAACCCAGAAAACCCCCAACTAAACAAAAAACATAAAAGCCTTGAAAACTATTTCCAAGAGCTATGTTACAAATTAATTTTCAACTCTCTTGGAGGAAAAGAAATAAAATTTCTTTTGCACAACACTGCCATTTATAACTTTTCAAGAAGTAAATGAGTGATCAGTGAGAAATGCTGCCCATCTGCTCTCTGCTCCATTGGCCTTTTCTAGCCTAAGAGTGGAACCAGTTGCTCAAATGAAAAGATGGAGAGTGGGAAAAACATGAACAAATACAGCAAAAGGGAATTTCTGTTCCATATTAAACTCCATAGCTAGAGAAAAATATTTTAAAACATTTTTCAAAGTATGGATATTTCCTTTAATTCCTAGGATTAACTGGCTGGACAGTGCTGGAGAAATAGCCTTAAATGCTGAATTTTTTCTGTAGTTTCTGAAGTGTCTGGAATGACTTTCTACATTTTGAAAAGGTTTCACTTCTGCATCTAGGAGCAACATCCTTTTGTTTCCTGGAACAACTACACCACAACTTGAACTGTCATTCATGAAGCTTATTTGGCTTCCCAGCCTATGATTATTTTTGACCCCCTTCTTTCACAAGCATTCTTGTTCTTGATTCTTGCTCTATTATGTTAAGAAGTAAATGTTTGCCATGTTTAAAGGCTTCATCTGGTTATGCACGCTGAATGCAGTGCCTCCTTTTTTATCCAGCAATTGTGTCTGAGAGAGGATTAAAGTCTGTGAATGTCAGACCTCCCTGCACACATAGTTGCAGTTATTTTGGCATAGAAGTCTTCAAATTAGGACATGTTTGTCTGTGTAAGGTGAGGCTTAGGAAATGTCTATTTCAGAAAAAAAACTTTTGAAAAGAAAATTACCTTTTCTTGAGCAGTGCTAAACCATTTGCACCCTTAATTTCTGTTATTTCATTTCTTTTGATATTTCCTAAAAAATGAAAACATAAACAATTATAGCCAAGATCACTAAGCATCAGAAAACAATGTGAGTCTTATTCTAAACCCAGAGGAAAACCTTGTTTACATGATTAAACCCTTGCAGTGAAAATCTTGAGAATCTTGGTGGGTGGAATCTCTCATTGTCAGAACTTTCAACAAAAGAGCAGCTGCAGATACTGAAAGCATTAAATAAAAATTACCAACAAGCTGTCTTACCTGTGTGCACTCCACAGAAAGGAAGGGCAAACATGAGCAGGTAGTGCTTGTACATCAGTCAAAACCATGACAGCTACCGTGTAACATCTGACAACACTGACATGTGCTGCACTCCCTAAGATATTCCTCTAACTGAACCATAAAGAGACAAATAAATTAGTAATAGTACCTTGCCTGTCAATGTCCTATCTTCCAGGCTTCTCACACTGTTGATTAGCATTTCTTGAAGTGGTTCACCAATACGTTTACTTTCAGAGGAAAAAAGAAGGATGCTGAATTATTTTATTACTTTAAGAAAAAAACCCAGCAGAATAAGGGGCACCTGATTCCTCACGATCACGTATTCATTTCTAGGAAAAGGGCAGATAAAAATCAGTATAATGCTTCCCTTCTAGTCAAACAGATCAGATTTTGTCTTCATTCATCTCCTGTGTGGGAGATGAAGCTCTCTTAATCAAATCAGTATTCCTATATAAGAAAAAAGAAATCAGGTGGTCAGCCACTACCTATCAGATTTTGCCTATATTCCTACTGCCTGACACTAAGCCAGCACAATATTTTCCTGTAATACTTTATTTTTTATAAAATATATATACTTATTAGTGATTTTTCTTGGTCTTTTTGCAGCTGGAGGCATAATTATTATAAAAAATAAGGTGACGGGCAGTACTGAAGATACTAATGGTCCTGACAAGCCCCACCCAGAGCCTCCACCCACATCCTGGACCCTGGGCTCCATCTCATTTCAGGTGTGGGTTGTGCAGATCAGAGAAAAGGAAATCTGTGCAAGTAGAGATGAATACTTGCACAAGTCTTAAAATCTTAATTGAAATTTAGTCTTGATGGAAAAATAACTGAATAACCTGTGTTGGGGCTTACAATCTCACTAAAGCCAATCTTTGTTGTTGTCCTAGGGTAGAGGTAACTTCTCCCCAGTAGCTGCTGCAGTGCTGTTTTGGATTCAGAATGGGAATGGTGATATTTTTGCTAAATCATCTTTATCCTAAGCCAAGGACATTTTTTTCCCTTGTCTCTTTCTCTGCCAATGAGGAGGTTCACAAAAGAAACTGGGGGCAAGCATAGATGGGATGGGTGCCCTGAACTGACCAAAGGGATATTGCACACCACAGAACTTCATGTCCAATATATAACTGAGGGGAGTTACGAGAAGGGTGGCCAGTCTGGGTTTGGGAAGGGAAGTCTGGCATTGGTCACCAGGTGATGAGTAATAGTATTGTGCATGACTTCTGATTTTTCCCTTTTTATTATCATGATTATCATTATTATTTACCATTACTATTGCATTTTAGACAAAAAAAAAAAAAAAAGAAAGGCTTTGAATGGATTGATCTTCCCTCAGGGTGTTTGCAAACATGGAGGTACAGCCTTTCATTCACACTGTGGCCCTAAAAATATAATTTATTGTCTCAAAAGTCGTGTATGGAAATCAGGTGGTGCAGGCTTGGCTTTCAGCATAAAATATAGGGGTTGTGTCCTGGAATTGACATACAGCATATTATATATACATGGTTCTCAGACATCCAGTACTCACCAATGTTTTATATCTGTATACTATTCAGTGGCTCCGGGCCAACAGAAAAATTCTAAATCCAGTGTGAATCTGAGACATTGTCAAAGACATTGTTTCCACATTTCATTGTTCTATTAGGAGCAGCAAATATAGGCAATTTTTTCCCTCTTTTCTCTTTTTCAAAGGTCTAACTTCTCAAAATGTATTCTTTTTTCAATTGTTTTTCTTTTATGATATATTCAGTATTTGGTACATATCAACCTGTTTAATAATGAGTCAGGACACATAAGTAGGTTTCTGCTTTCAGTTTTTCTGTTACTCTATGAATTACTTTTTTATAGTTGGATGAGACAGATAATTCTGATCTGCCTGGCTTATGCCGAAAAGAAAACTTTAAATGTTATATCTTCTACTTTTTATTCTGTTCTTTTTTTACTTGGAATAGCAACATAAGGAATAGAAAATGTGATCACTAACATTCACTCGTTAACTGCCTGGTGGATGAGGGAAAGGCTGTGGATGTGTCTACCTGAACTTCAGCAAAGCCTTTGACATTGTGTCTCACAGAACTCTCCTGGGAAAAGTGGCAGCCCATGGCTTGGACAGGTGAGCCCTTCATTGGATTGAGAGCTGGCTGGATGGCTGGGCCCAAAGGATGGTGAATGGTGCTGTATCCAGTTGGCCAGTCACCCGGGCATCAGTGCTGGGTCCAGACCTGATCCTTGCTGATGATCTGGATGAGGGGATCAAGCCTACCTTAGCAAATTTGCAGATGACTGAGATGGGGGAAAAGTTTGATCTATTGGAGGGTAGGAGGGCTCTGCAGAGGGACCTGGACAGGCAGGATCAATGGGCTGAATCTAACAATGAGGGCTTTAGCAAGACCAAGGGCCAGGTCTTGCACTTTGGACACAATGACGCTGTGCAGCACTACAGGCTGCAGACTGAGTGGCTGGACAGGGGCCAGGCAGAAAAGGACCTGGGGGTATTTATTGACAGCAGCTGGACATAACCCAGCAGTGTGCCCACGTGGCCAAGAAGGCCAATGGCATCCTGGACAGTATCAGCAATAAATAGTGTGGGCAGCAGGAGCAGAGAAGTGACTCTTCCTCTCTAGTCTGCACTGGTGAGGCCACACTTTGAGCTGTGTCTGGCTCTGGGCCCCCCAGTTTTAGAAAGATGTTGAAATTCTGAAATGTGTCCAGAGAAGGGCAGCAAGGAGGATCTGGGGCACAAGGAGTACTCATGGCTGAGTGGCTGAGGGAGCTGGAGCTTAGCATGGAGAAGAGGAGGCTCAGGGGAGACATTATCACTCTCTGCAACTCCCTGAAAGGAAGGTATAGCCAGGTGGGGTTGGTCTCTTCTCCCAGGCAACCAGGACAGAACAAGAGGACACAGTCTCAAGCTGTGTTGAAGTTTTACTGGACATTAGGAAGAAGCTCTTCACAAAAAGAGTGATTAGGCATTGAGTGTGCTGCCAGGGAGGTGATGGAGTCGTCATCCCTGGAGGTATTTAAGAAGAGACTGGACATGACACTCAGTGCCATGGTCTGACAAGGTGGTGTTAGGTCATAGGTTGGACTCAATGATCTCAGAGGTCTTTTCCAACCTAATTGATTCTGTAATTCTGTAAATGTTTTCATGCTGAAAACTCAACCTTTTTCATCATTGATAAATATCATTCTTTACAGCATAATAAGGTGAAACATCAGTCTGTCCACTAGGTTGTGGAATGCTGCTTGTATGTTTAAGAGGTTGAGCTATTATTTAGTAAGATGTTATTTAAGCAAAGATTATTCAATAATTGCCTGCCTTTCTGGTTTTTGTACTTCATGCCTAGGACAAGACTGCATTTATTATCTTTACAGAATCTTCATGAAGCCACACTAAAGCCACTGAAGTAAAGGAATATCATAGTTATCACTGAAAGCAGGAAGGTCACAGTCAGAAAATACAGCTATTTGTAGTTTCATGTGCACACTACTGACATTTATTTGCATCCTTTTTCACAGTCGTGTAGCTAATACTTCTACAGCCACAGCCTAAAACCTGCATAATTTGCATTTACCCATTCTTGGTTACTTATGGCTCTTCTATATTTTCCTTCTCTTTAGTAAGTAAGTTTTTTCTTTTAGTGTAAAGCAAGATGCAGTACACACTTAAGCTTTTCCATTATTTAAATTCAGTGAGAGAATTCATCTGGTTTCTTGAAACAGGAAGTGTTCCCAGAGTTTTTGTCATGGAGAGTCTGTGTATCCAGTTCTTTCTTGGCTGACATAAAATTTGGTTCCAGATTGTTGCATTACGAGATTTTAACAGTTTCCCATGATTAATCACTGGTTAACACAGTAATCAGAATGAACTTGAAGAGAAAGTGTAGCACATTCCTGGCCATCATAATGACATTTTAGGAACTTTTAAAACTTTATTTTCAATTTAGTCTGATCTACTTGTATTAGTGAACTTATCTTGTGTTTTCATTACCTTGTCTTACCAATATGATTTCTGAAGAGAATATATATTGGTATCTTACAATTCCTACATGCTTTCCTCACTTGAACTCTCTTAAATTTATGAAGCATCTTTCACTAAGTAGCTATCTACTTCCTAAAGTCTACTCTGAGTCTCACTCTAATTTTTTCAGTAACTTAATTTTCTTTTCTCTTATTGTCATAAAATCTCAATTATTTGGGGCCTTTTTCTAAAATTCCTCCTTATTCATGTTAGTAAATGCAGAAGAAATTATTCATTTGGTATACAGATAAATTCTTAATAAAGGCTCATTCTCCTTGTTCTTTATGCATCTAATAAAGTTTCATAAATCTTAAGACTGATACAGAAGTCTAAAGCTCCCAATTTGTCAAAGGAGCGTAGAAAAAGTGATTAATATAATTCTTGTTTTATGGATGGTTTAGGCAATTGATGTTTATAAATTGGAAAGTTTTGAAAGCTATTTGGTTATTTATCTTAGAAGTGTCAATAGGTGAAAAAGGGGTCTCCTTTCAGAGGAGCTGCGTTGAGGCATTTTGCACCTTGACCTTATGATCAGCATTTACAGCTATTTTTTTGCCTTTATAAAGACTTAAATAAGCAATTTACAGAAACTAAAATAAACACAAAAACCCAAACTCACGAATGCACAGATATAAGGAATTCATTCTAGCCTACCTGCTAAACACAACTACTTCATATTTGAAAGTGGAAATAAAAGAGAACAGATGTTCTGTTGTGGTGACATGACTGCACCAGGCTTCTGTCCTTGCACTTCACTTGTCACTGGGGTTAGTAAGCATACTTTATGTTGCATTCCTAGCCAAAGGAAATGTTATAATATGCTCTTGCTAAAAGATCCTCATTGGAAACTATGCAATGAGAAACATCTATCTAGACTTTTCACCATCATATGCTCAGAATATTTCATAAGCTACATTCTGCACTAAGGAACAAATCCATAGCCTTTTGTAAGTGGTTGATTTAAAAATTTTCTTCTTCTTGAAGCCATTTTTGTGATATTTAATATACCGGTTTAGAAAATTTTGAAATTATTTTACTTAGCAATTAAGACAGCCATGAAAATATTTTGTAAGCGGATATGCAGTGGCTCAATATGCATGATTTATGTTTTATTATGTAAGATAGAAGGGGCTTTATATGCCTTACCTGGTCCTCTACCATGGGATTTTGCATGGGCCATAAATGAAGCAAAAGACCCCTTCAAGTCAGCCATCACACTCACCTAGATAGAGTGCACGGTGCCACAGGACTCAAAGAGAAAAGTGAACTACTCACTGAAGATGAAATAAAAAGTTCTGTTTCTTTGCCAGACATAATTCAGGTGTAAAAATTATTGTCCAGCTAACAGATGTAAAGAATTGTTGTGTTTTAACTCCAACCAGCAGCTAAACCCCCACAGCTGCTCACTCACATCCCCTGTGCAGGGCTGGGGGAGAGAACTGGAAGAGAAAAGAGAGAAAACCTCTGCGCTGATATCAAGATGGCTTAATAAATAAAGTGAAGTCTGCACGTGCAGGAAAACAAAATAAGAAATTAATTCACCATTTCTCATGTGCAGGCAGGTGTTCAGACATCCCACACTTAAACACCACCACTCTGAGTGTGCCCCTGTCCATCATCCTTCCCCCAGCTCTATGTACTGAGGATGATGCCACACATTTTGGAATATCTCTTGGGTCATCTGCAGTCATCAGTCCCAGCTCTCTCCCCTCTCAGGTGCTTCATGTACACCCTCAACCTTCTTGCTGGTAGTGAGGAGGGAGAAACTGAGAAGGTTTTGAAGCTGTGTAAGCCCTGCTCAGCAGCAGCTAAAGCACCCCTGAATTATTAGAGCTGCTTTGGTCATAAATCCGAAACACGGCCCTGTGTTAGCTACTGTGAAGAAAATTAGCTCTGTCTCAGCCAAATACAGTACAAGAATGTAATGCATCCTAATATGTCAGTGATATTTACTTTAGAAAATGAGTTTATGATTGGGTATTACTTTTAACTGCTGCTCTCTTCAACTCTGGAATATGGTGGCAATTCCAAAAAAAGAAATAAATTGAAACAATAGTAGAACAAACATTGCATTGTTAGGCAGAAAGAGTAATTTCTAATGAAAATAACAACCAAAAACTTCTTCAGAGAGGAAGAAAAGTAAAAACAGAAAGACTGAAAACTTCATTTTTTAAAATGTAATTTGAGATTTTCTTTTTCTGCCAAAATTTATATAGATCAGACTCAAGAAATTTTGGAAAGCCAATTCAGAAAAATGGCTCTGTTCAACTTGTCTATGAATTTTTGCTTTATTTTATGAAGAATTGTTCTTTATCTGAAAAAACTGAACAGTAGAGATCAATTAGTTGTGAAGCACATTTGATGGCCCTGAAGTTTCTTTGAACGGTATTGGAGGTTACCCATGGTAGCATACTAGTTCTGTAAATTTAATTAAAATTCAGCTACTTCACAGAACCAGTTTCATGCTAATGGAACTCTTTATTTTTCATACCTGTCACTGGCAGATGAAAAATTGAAGCAGTGAGGCAAAGATTCACCCCTATTCAATGTTGATGCAGTCATTTAAGTTACAAACAGGTATCTGTGACAGAGAGCAAAGAACTGCATTCTTGTAGAGGTGATACAATCCTTAACTGGCCTGAACTGCAGCTGGGTGCTTCAAAAGGAAGAAAGGATGAAATTGGGTACTAAATATGAAGTCACTTCACTATTCTTTAATTCTCAAAGCACTACAGAAGGTATGTAGCTAATCTAATTGTATTCCTTTTTCTTCCACAGATTATTCATTCAGAGGAAAAAGACTCAGATATGGATGGGACAGTCCTGTCAAAGCTGAAGCTTCCATATTGCAGTCAAGACATATTTTAATGATAGCCTCTCAAACCACCAATTTCCAGAATCTAAAGTGACAATACATTTGGTGCAGAAAAGTAAATCCCTCTTTACATCTAAAACTATTACCTAAGCAGCAAAAATAATTTTTAAAAGGGCTTTTTAATTATTCTCTATAGTAACTTTTTCTTTTAGGATCACCATATGTACCCCATTACCCAGTGATCTCACTTTAAATTTGTATGGCACATTAAGGTCTTATCATTCTGGATCGCAGAGGGATACATTAAAGTGCCACATATTTTACTATTTATGTTTCCTTGGCAATTTAAAAAGCAACAACACACCATGCTATTAACAGTGATTAGTACTAAGGTCACTTAAAATAAAATGCAGCTCAGAAGTGTAACTGGATAGAAGTTTGCAAATTTCAGATCTGTTGGCTGCTGCCATCTTAGAGTGAATTAAATGATCACTTACTTAGACAACACCAGAAATACTGTCTTCTGTTTGCCATTAAGTTCCTTCATCTTCCACTTAGCTTGTGATTATGGGCTTTAGTATCTGACATTAGTTAAGATTTTGGTCAATATATACAACAACAATACTTGAAGATAAGATCCCTAGGTTAATCAGATGGAAATAATTTCTGGAAGTTCCAGATAATCAAATTTGTACATGCAATCCAGTGATTATATTGCCACAGTAAGTTTTAGAGCAGATGTCTGATGCTGTAGAAACCTCTTTATAGCAGAATTTAAATCGCCCTTGTTCAGTAATGACACAGGTTATTAAAACACAATTTTTGTGGTGACCTAATTAAAGCATTCTATCAAAAACAATCAAAGCAGCCACTCTTTCATTGATGAGGTTTTCCCATCTCTAAATGCAGCCCTGATGAAAGCACAGCATGAAAAAAATGGATAAAATTTTGATTTTTGCTGAAAAATTAACCTTCAGTGGTTGTTAATAAAAGAAAATAGGAATCTACACACCAACACATAAACTTTGTAAGTGTGAATTCACTTCTATTGCCTTTTGCAGCAGGTAAAGTGCGCTGTTATAACTATCAACCTCGTAATGTGATTAAGGAATTCCAGGGTGAGAATTATAAGATATTTTAGTTTTGGAAGCCTAGGAGCTAGACCGTGGGCCCTTACTAACCTCTCTATCTGTCCCCTGGGTAACTAACCTAGCTGTCTGTCTCCTGGGTAAGCTGTGAATCCCTGCAGCCCTGACAGAATTTTGTTAAACACACTCTTGGTTTTTCTGCAGTTACAGAGTGTAGTTTTGAAGGCTGCTGCTCAGCAAAGGATTCACTATGCATCTAGAAGCAGCAGTAATGTTTACTTGGTCCTTTCGGATTTGAACTCAGTGCCCAGTGACACAAAATAGGATTCTCCTCACAATACTTCAATAGAAGAGATCCTAGCCAATCCAAAAAGTCACTGAGAGTTGTCATTTAGACTCTGCCTTCCAGAGTATTTTCTGAAGCTGTATTTTCTTATGTTGATCATCATGGCTAATAAGCTTAAGGGAAGCTGTGGTACCCGCTTTACCTTGTGATTAACAATGTAAACAACAATTAATAAAATCTGGCAGAATATTTGAAAATTAATTTAGACTAAGGTAGTTCAATTTAGAAAGTGCAAAATTTCCATTCATGTAGTGGATCTTACTTGATACAATTCTGTGTAGGATATACCAGTGGTTGTAGATAACACTGAATAACCTTTGTTCTATAGTTCCTTCCCAATTTCTTTCCCAAGTTAGATAGTGAGAAAAAGATTTTTCAAAGCCTATGACTAAATATTTTCAACCTTTTAATAATACTTGCACTACAGCAGGTAAATCTTAGTTTAAAGTATGTTGTAGCTCTGAAATTTATCTATTCCATCTAAAAGATGTGTAGGAAATTAAAAAGAAAAAATAAACTAATGATGAAAAACCTCTCATCATTAGTCTTTTCTCAGAACATGTAGTCTGTTCTTACACTTCAAAGATCTCAGAGTAATTTTACAGTCCTTCCTTCCCTCCTCCTGTCTGATGCTAATTGATACACCCCGGTTTTCCTGTACATATCTAAACTGGGATGTGAATTTACCACCAAAAGGGAGTGGTCTCATCCACACATCTTACCAGGGGTGGACAGTAACCCACGCTGTACCCCAGCTCATGAGCTAACACTGTCTGGGACAGTGCTACCTGACATCCCAATCTTTGTGCTAGAACTTAAAGAACAGGGACAAATGATTGCCAGTGCTCAGGCCTACGCCTGCATTGTGCTTTATCTGCTCATACAGACATAGCCACTAAGGCTGTGTGAGCCTTGGAAATATCGGAATGAGATAAACACATTAATCTTTACAGCTGCAAGGATTCATTCACTCACTAGAACACATGGTCTCTGGATATTTGCTTCCTGATATTAAAAGATCAAGCATGTCTGTCTAAACCCGATTCCCACCTAATATTCTGAGCTAATTTTTACTCCTTTTTTTTTTTTCCTTTTTTTTTGACTGACTGGTACTAGCTCAGTGTTTTTATTTAGGCACAACTCTTACATTAACATGCTACTCTCTTAATATGATAAGAAGTGAGTCTATCTGGAGCCTTGGAGAGTAGAGCAACAGTGAACCTCTGTAGCTGAAATGCTAATCAACTCTTAAAGCATCACATTTTTAATAAAATTAAAGGTAAAAGTAATTAATTTAACTGGAAAATTAGAGCAATTGGAAAATTGGAACCAACAAGAACTAGAACTTGGTTTTGAGAGAGGTGATAATGAGGTGATAATTTTTACTGAGTGTATATTCAGCACTGAACCAAAAAAAAGTTGAACCTATTCGCACACAAAGAGAAATACAATTGTTGTGGCTGCACCTGTATCTTACATTAGGTGAACAAAGAGGAACTGAACAGATTGTGCACGAGCTGCTTTTTTACAAGATTCTGTCATCTTCTTTAATAATTCTATGACATTTTGTATAGTTATTACATAAACCACCACACAATTGCAAGCTAGCTAACTTCTCATTGAGAATTTTGTAAAAAAGTTCACAGTCAAAAATAGTTATTTTGCATATATTAATTTTTTTCTACAAAGTGGCTTCTCTTCTGACATAGCTTTTTAAAAGCTGCTTGTAAAACATCAATGCAATGCTCAGGAGGCATTCAAAATGCCAACTGGCTAAAAGTGTCTCTTTCTAACATCAGTTTTACATTAGACTTGAAAATTGGTGTAAGGGCAATTTTGTTTGTTTGGGGCTTGGTTTTCTTTGTTTCACAGAGAGGTAGCCATACCAGTTCGTACTATAAATTAACAGAGAAGACCTTGGGAATCCAAACACCATTCCCACTTTGGACTAATGGGAAAAAAGTCAGCTAGAATAAAAATTTATGAACTTCCTGTCCATGTGTGCAAACTCAGTCCCTTTATGCCTTTAGTTAGTTCATAACATATTGAGGGGGAAGAAAAAAGTTGTTTTTGGAGGTAATTTTATTTCCATCCACTACCTCAGACACTTTTAGACCCACACACTACAGTGTGCTCTATGACACCCCAAAGAAATAAACTAGGTTGCCAGACCCTTGTATCTGCAGTCTACTTAGCTATTTCTGAAAATAAAGCAGCTCCATATGAGCAGAGCACTCCTGGGAATAATACATAATGGTCAATGTCTGACATCACCAGTTGTTGCTGAAACACACACTCGAGCTGGAGCAAGACAAGTAGCATGTAGCTCATTTGAAAAGCCCTCAGAAGGAAGTGGTTCCCTTGTCTGATGTCTTTCCTTGTGTTTTCAGGAAAATAGCTTGGATATCCCTGTGTTCTGAGCAAGCAACACAGAAAGAATGCACTAAGAGAAAAATGTTGCTGCAAAGATATTCAAAATAATAAAGTATGTGATGGCTATATTGCCACAGAACAATAAGAAAAAAATATTTTAAAACTTTCAGTATGGTTTTTATAATTTGACTTTTGGTCACTACTTTACTGTTGTCCTTTAGTCCAGGCATTTTATTCCAATATACTGTACATGTATGCTTTTGTGATGTGCTCGTTTATCACTCTTAAAACTAACTTCTGTACATTGTTATTTTGAGGAACAGTAAATTTTACTGGCATATTAAAGGAAAATGCTGAATTTTAAAATTTTAAGAAAAATTATGGCATAGAAACTTCAGACTCCTTTTTTTCACCTTTCTTCAGTAACAACCTTCAGACATTTATGGACTGAAATGGGAAGTAGAAGATTCAATGTCTTAAAATTTATTCTCTGAAAACTCTGACCATGCTACCATCTCATCAAAAAGCTTTGTAAACATCCCAAACTTGAATCTTCTAGGATATGACCTGTTTTCAATTTTTAGATTTACCTTTTCGAAAACTAGTCTGTATGAAGAACATACTATAGGCTCTACATGTAAGTTCTTGAGTCTTGATAACCTTAAAAGTCGAATATCAGGCCATTAAAATTAATAAACAAATACTGACTTAGTTGTGTTTTAGAGTTGATGCATTTGCTTACCTACAGGATCTACAAGTATGCAAACATAATATTTAACAAAATATTTATGCAAATAATTATTTGAATTTTTGCTTGTAGGAAGATCTGGAGACTTTAGAAGGAGTTTTTGATTTTTAGTTGCTTTTCTTTTTTTTTTCCCCCTTCCTTCCTTCCTTCCTTCCTTCCTTCCTTCCTTCCTTCCTTCCTTCCTTCCTTCCTTCCTTCCTTCCTTCCTTCCTTCCTTCCTTCCTTCCTTCCTTCCCTCTCTTTGCACATTGTTACTAAGAAATAAAATTATAATAGTTAATAATTATTAGCAATATGCATATAATTTTTAAAACCCCACATTTTTGTTGAAATTTAAGCAGAAGTTCATTAGTAGTAAAGTCACAATTTCTTGAAAAGACTAAAAAGTTTTGATGTCATACTTCAACACTTGGATGTATTAAATTTCAGTTCTCCAGTCCAAAACAAGTTTTAGCTTTGAAATTTAAAACAGTCCATTAGATTAGAACAAATATCTTTGTAGTACTTTATGGAACTCTTCCTTTTATTTTTTCCCATTCTTGAGTCTTATGCAAGGATGTTAATGACCACAGGAGATATGAAGAACTGGGAAATCACCTTCAAGATTTCCAATTAGCACCCTACATTTTAAAGCTCTGTTTGTAGACCATCATGGTTTGCTAAAGGCAAATAAAGGCAAACAAATATATGAAAAAATTATTGTAGCTATCCTGTAAAATGAATTCAAAGGATTTTATCCCTAGTGAAGAGTCTTCTCAGTATGGATTTTTATAATCACTTTGCATATACATGGGAAAAAAACCTAGAGCAAAATCCACTGAATCTATTTTGCTTACGATTGTGAAATATATGATGCACAATATCTGTTTATCTGTGTTCAGAATGACCCTTCCTCAAACTTGCTGTTAAGTCTTGTAGGTTGTGCACGAGAAAAGGTGTGCAATTAAGTTGTTAGGCTCTCTTCCTGATGTTATTAATTCAAGTTAGTTGAGAAGAAAATGGTGCATCTCTTTTTTTTTCTCTGCCCACATTACAAATGGTCTGTATAGCACCTGTGGGCAAGTTTGGCATATGTATCTATCTGCTGATACACACCCACATAACATGTGCCTTGCACTACATAAATTACTAATAAATACTAGGTCAGGTTGACCAATAAATTCCAGCTGCTTTGTACTGCCCTGTTCAATATAAACCAGCTGTATGCAAGTCTCATCTGGCTGATTCAGATGGATTTACAGTTATTTTGGCATGGCAACACCACACAAATCAATCCACATATATTGATGAGACTTGGTCAATACCGCCTCTGAAATCACACAAAATGCATAAGAAAATCTAACCTTTCAACAATTATTTTAAAGATCCACTTTAAGAATCTGAATCTGAAGAGATAAGGTCACATTAGTAAAGATAGCCAGTAAAGGTTAACCATTTAAATCATACATCTGTAAGAAGTTAAAGTACACTACAGCAATTAAACTCATGAATATAGGTCAGCATTCTAATCCCATGTCTGGTTTTATCTGATCTACAGAAAGGACAACTTTTAAACATTTTTTTTTCAGTGCAAGTTCAATGGGAAATCAAAATATCTGAAAAAGGATGAAATCCATTTTGCTAACAAAATAAACTTCATCAGAAACAATCTTGTAAATGATCTGTAGCTTAAAAACTTCTTTCTGCCTATTCCTGGAAAGAATCTTCGTAAGATCAGAGGCCTTTTAAAAAGCAGAAATGTCCAACATCTGTTTCTGTGTTTCATGAAGGCAAGACAAAGATAAATTAATACCATATGTGGAGCAATATGATTCAAAAATCCAGATTTGTTGGAATTTCCAAAAATAGGTTTCCAGGTTTGTATAATAAATAAAATCAAAGATAAAGAATTTTTTTTGTACTTATCCTGAAAGATTAAGGAATTCCTCAATCAAAAAATAAAAAGTATGGTTTATTTATAACACAAAATTTCTTTAACTTTTAAGGAAGAGAGCTGTAGTGTAAAATAAGAGTCTTAACAGAATCCTGCAATGAAAGTATTTAGACTGAATGGTGTCTTAGAAGAATCAAGACAAAGTAAGAAGAATATTGCCCTTTGCCTTTGGCATTTGTATTTTTGTTTATTTTAGAAAGACCACAGCCTTTCAAAAACCTCTTCTGTCAGAAAATATTATCTCCTAGGCTGTGGTTTATAAATTTCTCTTTTCTTTTGCAGAGGAGTCTTCATTTGGCTATTCCCATGGAATAAGAGACAATTCACACATCATGGGCTCCTGTCAGTTTTCATGAGCAATCAGGTTGCAGGGTGCAAACAAGGCAAGAAGATGATGTCAAAGCATCTCTCAAGTTCCATGTTGCAGTAGATACTGGATGTTTAAGATTGCTGATGGGCTGTTTGTAGATCACTATCTTTGTAGCTCCACATCATGTCTTTGAGTACTGCTGCTTTCCAGATATTTTGCTTTAAAGTTACCTCAGCCATTTGTTTTTTCTTTGCTTTAGGTTCTTCCTGGATTTGTGTAGCCCCAGTATTTTCCCAGGAAGGGGTGAGAATTTGCTCCCAGCTATTTGTGGAGTAGGTTTGTACCAAAGTGGTGACCTCTTGCAATGGTAAAGGTAGTTCAGGATTAGTCTGTGGCTGAAAGAACAGCATGAGCATCAACCACCAGCACGGACTCTGTAATCCTGAATGTAATGCCTAGTTGCTGTAAGACAGAAGAGACACAGAAGACATGGTTTGTTTGATTTCTTTTAGCCACAGAGATTAAACAGTCTAACTGAAAATGTTTACAGAATAAAGCAGTAACGAAAATATTGCTAAATTAAGGGCAAAGCCCAAGATTTTGTCATAAGTTTAATTAATTTTGAAATTTGTTGACACTGCAGATAAAGAGAAAGAATATTTGGTTCTCAAAAATAACATGGTTAATGGATAAGTGTCCTCCTATGAAAATAATGTTCAAGAGCCAAAGTTCATCTAGAAAAGCAAAACAAAACCAAAACAAGCAATCTCCCAAAGGAAAAAACAACCAACCCACCACAACAATAACAAAAATCCCATAATTTCCCCCTAAAATAAAGTAAGAAGATAGCCCTTAACCACCATCCTGTTATGTTGCTAACAGTCCCATGGGGTCACTGCCACTGTGTTTCAGCTGGAGAAGCAAATGACAAGTGGTTTTCACACCATATTGGTTTTCAAACAGTGTTGCTCACAGGCCAGAGAAGGATGAAGATCACTGCTCTAGACTATACCTTGAAACTTCTGTAGAGTTAGACTATGACTTTTCACCAGAAATAGAACTAATAAGTCTTGCTTTAAGAGACTAGTAAGTTTCTAACCCTTTCCCTTCCCTTCTAAACACAAGACCATGAAAAACAGCTAAAGAATTCATAAGACGCCAGTGGATTTTAATCATTTGTGCAGTGTAAAATGTGGAGGAGAGCTGCAAAGTTTTCCCTTCCTATGACTATGCATGTGTTTGATGCATTTCTGTATCTGCCCTGAAGGGTCTGCATATCACCTGTTCAGTGACCCTGAGACTGGCTCTGTTGGTTAGAACTTGGTGCTAATAACATCAGGGTTTGGTCCCCCACGGGCCATGCACTTTAGAGCTGGACTCAGTGATCCTTGTGGGTCCCTTCCCACTCAGAATATTCTGTGATTCTAGCGATTTGAATAGTAACTTTGGACAAGAAGAGGTTAGGAGAGGATCAGTAATTAGTGGCAGAGAAGGCTCCGGTACTTTTCTCATTAGTTTCAAAGTGGTTTTCCAAAAATAAGTATCTCCAGAGGTGTCAGTCTGGACCTACTTACATGGATGTACCTGAGAGTGTTGTATGTTCCTCCTTTTTGAGAACTTGATTAAATGAACTGCTCTCAAAACATTTTAAAAAACAGTTGGGAACAGTGTGAACACACAATATTACTAGAATTCACCTGCCATAACACTTGATGTTGCACTGAAAATTTATTTTGAAATTGTTTTTTAAGCAGGCATCAAAATTATACATTGAATTTTCATTTACAGGTGCTAGACGACTTTAATTTCAAATAATGCAGAAAGGAATTGCAAACAAACTCTAGATTCGGAGCTTGAAGATCAGACTAGATCTTCAAAGAAAATTCATATGGTTTGGTTTACTGCTAATATATAGGTTTTCAATGAATTTCTAAACTCTCATTTTGAGATGGAAGTGCCCTTACTATGACCCTCTCTATCACAAAAATGTTCATTTGCAGTGAAACATATGGTTTTCTGACTTTTGGAAACAAAATTAAAATTAAACTTTCTCTAGTCATATTTTATTTTAATTTTTGAACTTCAGAGATGTGGAAATCTCACAGAAAGTCACCTTCAGAATTTATGATACTACCTATATATGGGGTTTTTTTGTGTAGCTGCAAAATATTTTAAAATATTCACTATATAAATCAGGAAAAATAAGTGGGGAAAACTGGGTTTTATATGCAAAGTGTAACATCAACAATTATTGATAGATTATATTATTAATTTTTATCAGCATGGGGTGGAAGCCAGCAAAGAAAGTCTTAAGAAACAGCAAGAGAAGATGATATGATCCAGTTGGTATTTTGGAAGGCTGTATTATTTTTGTTTAGTTTGTAGTTCATATATAAATAATAGTACACTTACAACTTTTTCTTGCTGAGAAATGATCCTCAGTATCATCTGATTTTAAAACATTAAATTCTCATCGGCAGTTTGAGGAAGAAGTGAAATTTAAATGATTCAAGTCAGAAGATCAAAATATTTAAAACACCAACCATGTAAATATGTACCTTAAGTGTGCTCTTTATAATATCTAATGTCACAATGGAGGTCAGCACTAAAAATTTGCTCTTCTATCACAAACCCTTAAAAAAGTAGGACAGTGTGGCAATGTGGCTGCAGTGAGCAGCTGAATGCCACTCTGAGTCCTTTGTCTACATTTCTAGCTTTTCCCCATCTGGAGGCTCCAGACTGCATCTCCTGGCAGTTTTTGCATCTCCATCTCTGGTCTCTGAGACTAAAACAGCAGCTTGTTCAATTTAGAAGAGGTTATAAGAGGGAGAGTGAGTGACCCTATTTGCATCACAAGGGAAGGGTTTGGAAAGGTGTAATATTTTATATAACAAATTAGTCCTTCTTTAGCGATTTGTGCTCCATTGTGTACCCTTGCAATTTTGACTTAACCATCAAGTCTTTGCAAAAATAAAGATAGAAGAGAAAACCAAAATACTGAATAACCTCTTCTATTTTTTAGCTTCAAATAAAGAGCAGAATAGTTGCAAAGCTATAAATTCTAAGGTAATCACAAAACGTTGTGATGAAAAGCCCAAGTGCTTTTCAAAGGAACACATAATAGAATCATGTACATGGTGCATGTATACTGAAGAGTCTTGTATCAGTCGAGAGAATGATTTCAGTAACTTCACTTTTCACTGAGGACCTGGATGCTTCCCTTCAGCTGGACAAAAGCAGCAGCACTGGAACTCATGCTGCTGCTGCATACATGGGCATCACAACATACGCAGGTTGCTCAGCTTTATCCACAATTAAATAGCTGCAAAGGACCTAATCTCACTCTACAGGGAGCAGCCATTAATGCCTAACCTTCATTATCCAGGATAACCATCTCCTTTCCTGACAGTTTATGTGTGACAGCTTAGTCATCTGAGCTCCATTCATTCTCACAGCAAGCATTCAAGTTACAGTACTTGAAACTAAGTTGACTCCTAGGAATGATCCATAGATGGTTTGAATTCCTGCCAAAGATAATATATCTTCTGAGGAAAAGAGGGAAAGAAAAAAAGACAACACAGAAAAGCAATAAAAGAATAAGCTTTATGGGAAGAGCAGCCTCTTTTCCCATAAATGATGAATCAATCCATTATATTTGTGATAATCAATACCATGGATCCTCTTCATGTCAAGGTAAAAAAAACCCTCAACTTGGTAAAGAGACAAATCATTATTAATTCATTCATTGCAATAACATTAATCACTACGACCTAATGTGATATTAATGTGGCTGTAATATGTACTTCCATAGATAGGAATTTCACTGTAATATAGGAATTAACTACTGTACCATGGTTTTAAAGAGTTATGTAAATTGATAAATAACACCGAAAAGCTTTTTAAATAGGGGTAGGCATGAATCTATTGACGTGCTGTGTTCTGGTGGAGATGGGAGGGTGCCCACATCCTGCTCCAGTGCCCACACTTGCAGGTATGTTAACTTTCTGCTTTGCTTTTTCCATGACTTATTGCCTACAGCAACAGCCAGTCAGCTTTTCAACATTGTGGTCCTGTTCCAGGAACTATTGATGTGGGAGATTAGTAGTTCTGGGAATGGAATCAAAGCTGTGATGATGCTCACTGGTGCCTAAGGAGGAGTTTGGGACTCGTGTGTGCAAACGGTGCTCGGAACACCCTGGCCATGGAGGGAGGGAACAGCTTCCCAGATATGCCTCCCATAAGGATCTTCAAAACTGGCTTCTGGCAGATCGTTTTGTTATGGGTAATAATTCAAAACAGCCTCATCCAATGTGACCACATTGCATGTGGTGTGGTATGGTATGGTATGGTATGGTATGGTATGGTATGGTATGGGGGACTTAGACAATTGAGAAGAACCTTCTCCTTTCTCACTCAGCACAGTGCTGAGTTTAGCAAGGTATTGCAGCCCTCTGCTGAAGCTGTCAGCAGCACTGAGAAACAGGTGTTAATGGAGAACAGTCCAGTGAAGGACATGGAAAACTAAAATATCAGAAGGCACAAGAAAAACAATGAAACAAAAATAGTAAACTACTTTTTTACTTAAGGCACTTTATAGATCCACTGTATCCCTAATCTCATCTAACATTTATATTCCATGGAAAGTTGTGAAATTCCAAGATGATAACGAAAATTCCATTTTGAAGAGTAAATTGTACTGAACCTCCATTAGTTCCTTTCAATCAGTATTTCCAGGAGTGTGTGTTTCAAATTACCTGTAGAAAAGATAAAGTTTTCTAGTATAATCTACCTATCTTTTTCTTTGAAATATTACCTGCACATTGCCAGATATACTAAATGTGTTTGGCTATAATTATTACTTTTCCCAAGAAAAAAATAATGCTATAATGCTAAAAATGCTCTATTTTCCATTAAAATTTTTCATTTTAATCTGTAGGTTTAATAAATTTAATATTCTAGAGATATCCATTATCAAAGCATTTCAGTGTTACAAATTAAGTTAGTTCTGTAACTATACTTGGAAGCTCAAAACACCCAGTTCGTTTTACTGCAGATCCCATATTTATGCTTTGAATGAACAGGCTGATGTGCAGTAACGAGTTTGAAGCTGCACAAACTGTATCTCTGCAGTTCTGCAATCTTGGTTCATATTTGTAGACACCTGATGTGCACAGAGCACCCATGTTGAATCAGTTTTCTACAGTATATTAGTCTCAATATTTGTTTTCCACACCAAAGTCTATTGTAGACGAATCTGAAATATTTTCACAGCAAACTAATACAACTATATTTAACACGAACTATCAGACTTTGCATCTGGCAGTTTGTTGCTCCATTCAATGCAGCAGCAATGCAGTTTGATCTGCTTTGGTAACTGGAAGCATAAATTATTGTATTTAAAAAAATATTTTAGAAATTCTCTCTGCCATGTAATTCAGGATCATTTTCAGACCTCTGGAATTTTTTTTATTCTTTAAAATCCAATTGTGTACATAATTTGCAGGTTCTTTAAATTCATAAGGGAAGGCAAGGTGGAAACAAATATTGCAACAAGTTAAATGTCATGAATATAGTTCAGAGCCATCAACGATATTTGTACCCAATGTTATAGCCTATTACCTACCACAAGAGATTCTTCCTACTATATTTTTAAATAGAAAAACTATTAATAACTTCTGTACCTTAGCTGCTTATCATAAAACTGGTCAGTTAAAACTTCCTGACTTCCATCTTTTGTCTGTCCTGTCTGATAACCCTCTGGGAAAGCACTTTTTATAAATGCACAATACAATAGGACCTAGATCATAGCTGACATCTTTACTGAGATCCTATCAAATGGTCATAAGCAATTACTCAAAAGGAGCTTTGTCAATGAATGAGATTTGTGATAAGCTGGGAAGGTTAATATTTCTGTCAAGAGCATAGATATCTATTCATTGCATAATCAGGATCACCAGAAATACCTCAGGATACTTTATTACAGAAAAATAAGAAATTTTGAAAGTATTTATTTTAAAGATCTCTGGTATATGATTTTCTCCTAGCTTATGAATTGTTTTGTAGCAGCAGAGAAAGTTATATACCTCTAGGTAAAGGGGCACAGTGGACATGGGATAACATTTGGCTAGTCTTAAGTATCATTTTCACTTCAAGAAATATCACTTTCACATACACGTGTTATTAATTTAAAATTATTTTTATTTACTTTATTACAGACCAGGAGAAAGATGACACAGTAATTTTAAGAATGTTCCATATTTAATCAGACGTTGTTTAAATTGACAGAGGTAGCTTGAAATAATTCATTAATATTATAATGTTGATTTTACTTTTGCTAGCTGACTATTTGTCTTCTTTTGAAACCGTGAAAGGCACATGAACATAATAATAACAATGGATCACTTATTGTTCTTTCACCTCGATTGTTTTAGTTTCAAGTATTTTAATAATAGACACGATTTTCAATGATACAATGCTGGAATTGGAAAAAAAAAGAACAGAGGATAAAGTAAAGGTCAGTAACTGTTATTCTCATAATAAATCACAGGCATCTCATATTTTAACCTTATCTTGAATTTTCCTAGCAAATAGATTGGGAATTTTCTTTCCTTTTTTTTTTTGAGAAACAAGTCTGAAACATAACATTCCTGAAAGCACTCACTAAGCCTCCAAATCTCTTGATGATACCCGGAAACATGGTGTTTCTTGGTTTGTTTTCTTTTTAGAAATGGAAAAATAATTATAAAACATATTGTGCTAATAAATCAAAAAAGGCGCTTGAAATAATCTCATAAAATGTTATGGCTTAAATAATGCCCTTCATCAGTATTCTTTGTTTAACATTTTATGTTTATTGATAAATGAAGATGCATTTAAATAATTCAAACAAAACATTAGCTGCAAGCAAGGAATTAATAATTGATAGGACTGGAAGGGCTTTTTTTCACTTGGGAAATAGATAATATTAGCTTAATGTGGGGTTGTAGGAACAGAGGAAATGTAATGGATCTGCCTGCTTTAAACTGATGATTGTTATTGTGGTCTGAAAGTTGCTACAAAGGCAAAAGCAGGACAGCTCTGTAGCAGCAATAGATTTCACTCACAGGAGCTGACAAGGCAAATTGTGGTTTGATATGCCAGATTTATACTGGGGAGGGGATCTAATAAACTTAACATACACTAAAGGAAAAAAATACATGCTGTTAAACTTATGTCTGAGAATTTTCAAATGACAAAACCTAAACAGAGTCAGAGTCTAAAAATGTTTGGGTTTTTTTCACCTCAGTTTCACCTCTTATGATTACCTCCATCCAGAATTTTCTCTAAGTCAGGGATCCACTAATAAGGATACTGTAACACAGAAGCAAATGCATTCTTGAGGATTCTCAGAGGAAGATAATTTCGTCTAGAAACACTCATCATAAGGTTTTATTTAGGTTTGCTTGTGAAGATGCCAAACTCTTCCAGCTGTGCATTTGAATATGGAGATGTAGAAAAACAGCTTTGTCAGGTCCTCTCTTAGGAAGGAAATTGGTGATCCTCAGCTTGTGTCAGGTGATAGCAACTCCAGTTTCCATTTGGAGATGTAATATTTATGGTGATTTGAAAGTCTACCAAATTATATTTTCATTTCTATATGGCATTTGTGAATCTACAATCCAAATGTTCGTTTTGCACTCTAGCAGCCAGAATTTGCATTTGCACATGTAAACAACATTTGACTTCATTAGTTTGATATGCAGGACAAAATTTATTTTTTTTTAATTGTAGCATAAATCTACAAAAATATCATAGATTCTAATGGTCTAAAACAAAAAATTAATGTTCTTCTAATCAAAATATTTTTGACAATCATAAACAAGAATATAAGAGGTGTAATCTGATCTGGAAACCACTAGCATTTTTCAGGTTTTAAAAGTAAGTTCAAAAGATCACGGCCTCTTTGTACTTGATCATGCCTACCAGAAACCATGCCATTATGATACCACGGTTTTACTTACAGGTAGTGCTAGAACAGCCAAACACTTCTAATAAAAGTATTAAATAGAACATTCTTCATTACTTAAACCGTTGTATCTTGTGTCATCACTTACTAAAGATGAATGTGCCATATTACTGAAAATGAACAGTTGTGTTTTCTACCTATTTTCTGCAGGGGTAAATGGTCATAAAGGGATCAAGGCAGTGAAGAATCAAGTTCTGTATCTCTAGTTATGTGTGCCAAGTTCATACCTGAACATCTCCCAGAATAGGTTTTCTGAAGCAGACAGATTGTAAGCCTGCACAAAATTGGTTTCAGAAATGCAAATGGGAGAAAGCAGCTTTGTTTTCCAGCCATTGCAACACTCGACATGACATTTAGATAGACTTGCTTGCATTGACAGTAGGCACATATGTCTACTATTTTGTTTTAAAATATATGTATTGCTTTTAATAACAACATTACAGCTGTTCACAAAATGACGCCTCTAGACAGAAGCACTACAATGAAAAAAGAGTATCAACAGAAGGACTGTATCTGCATGCAACTCTGCAGTTGCCAAGAAATGAAGATATAACATATGGTCATTTTGTAAAGGTGAGCTGAACAAAAAACAAGCAGCAACCTAGCCAATTTTTGTCATTTGAATTCTCCTGTTCAAAACCCAATTTACTTTCATATGACTCTTGCTAATTTGAATGATATATTTATTAAAATATGATACAACCAGCCCTGCAACTGGGAAAACAATTTAAAAATAAATTTGTGGAATGGTACGTTGCCAATTTTTCACTTGTCTAGAGCTATCCTTTAAAAATTAATGTATAATTTTGCAGCAGAAGAATCGAATGCTATTAACAGCTTGCTAGTGTGAAGAGAGGAAGTTGTAACTTATATTAAATATCCCACTGTTGATATGCCTATGAATGTCTTCCCTTGATTTATCTGTTTATTGAACTGCCTTGGAAGGGCCATTCTCATCGGAATGCATGGGGGAATGTTAACATAACCCAAGACTCTTTGATAATCTTTCTGGACATCACCCAAAAAATGACAAGATTTAGGAAAAAACTGATAAGATTGGAAATGTTTCGTTTCCCACCATAGCAATTTATAGACTGTAGGGAAAGTGTGGGCTCCAGACAAGCTGCTGCTTTAGGCAACATTACTGTTTTTGTACCCAAATAGCCAACAAATATTCATAGTTGCGTGGGGTTTTTCGTCAACAGAAAAAAAAAAGTTCAGATCCTTGATCTAATTCTGCTTACTGATAATGAACATATATATCTTTGGCTCCCTGAGTGTCTTAGGAAAATAACAGGAAGGAAGCTTTTTTTCACTTACAGCACTATATCCCAAGCTGCTCTTTCCTTTCTTTCTTTGCTATTTCAGATTTCTTTGCAGACGCACTATAAAGCCCCATTCATGCACGGTATTTTCTCAGCATTTCCTCTCTTATTGTCTAGTTCCCTATGATCTACCTGTACACAAAGGCAGACCCTTTGCAAACAGAAGCATAAATTTATTTATTTTATGGTTTTGGGATTTTGAAACACGCCTGTGCTTAGAGTAGAAGGCATCACTTTTCCAGCTGCCTTAAGAGTTTTGTTATTTTAACTACGTTACACAGAGAAGTTACAGTTACTTGCTTTGTTTCCAATGCATTCCAGCTCTGTCCTTACCAAGACTATTTCTAATGAAGGGTAATGATACATTGCAAACTTTTTTAATCTGAGATAAGAATTATGGTGTTTGTTAACAAGACCCTGGTGTTATTTGGTCAGCAGAATTGGCTTAAAGTGCTCCTCCTGTCTTTTTTGCACCTGAATTCTCAAATCTCAGTTCCTGTAATACAGGTTTAAATGATAAAAACAATAAAGGAATTGAAAAAAAAAATTGTAGAGAACAAGAAGAGCTGTGCATCCCATTTCCCTAGCAAAACTGCTGCAGCAGTACTATTTGCACAAAGGACTTAAGCACAAATGTTAACACATTAAACTAGAAAGAAATCTATCAGGCAGGAAAAATAATTGTCACTGCAGCTCTGTCACAGTCCTGATGAAAGATAAAACCTGTGAGACACAAATGCCTGTCTGCATTTCAGAGCAACTGCCTAATTTCCATGAACAAGTCCGTGGCTGTGGCAGCGTTTCTGCCCCAGCTACTGTTCATGGTTTCAGGCTCCAGAGTCAATGCCCGTGTAAAACTCCAGATCATCACACTAGCTGATGGTCAGGGTGAGAATAAGATTTGTTAATACTGCTAACACTTGAATCTGGGTCAAGAGGACAAATCACTGGGAGGGCTGAGCAGAATCAGGACTGACTAATTAGGACAGTGCTCAGTTTTCTGCATCTGAGAAGCATCTTTTGGTTTAGGATAGATGTTATGGGGAATATCAAAGAAAATATCCAGCAGTGCAGTTTTTTGGTTGATCAGGCTAGCCATCACTATTTCAGTCAGTTCTACAGGGGAGTCAAATACCACCATAGTTCCCTTATACACTTTGCAGAGGGAGCAATGAGATCCTCTGTCACTACTTAGATCTTCCTAGAAGAGATTTTCAGTTTAACTCACTGCTTTCACAGCTGTAGGTTGCAGGAAATTCCATTTGAGCTGCTAAATTTCAAATATTGTACCGAATCCATGGTACTTTCAGTCTATTTTCTGAGAAGGATATGATGCCCAGAGTCCACTGTGCAGCTGGAGCAGGCACAGCTCTCTTTAATCCACAGCAACACAGCATTCCAACCTCCCCACCCCAGTACAGCCACCAAAGTCAATGAACATCTGATAATTAGGGGGAATGATGAGTCAGCCCTTTTTCTTTATGATAACAGGAAAAATAGCTCATGTAATACAACACTGTACATCGATCCTTTTTTGATCAAGGGAAAAAGATTTTGCAGAGGCATCAGATTATCAGGAAAAGAGGCGAGTGCATATCTCTATACAGCCTTGATGAAATAGTCCCTTGTGCATTAGACGCTGTTCTAATCCCTTCAGTGCTCCAAAATATAGACAAATAGAAGTGAGTACAGCACAAGCTGAAGAAATGAAAGTAATATTTAGAGCTGTGATCTCAATTTAAGAAAAGCAGAATGAAAAAATATATTACCTGGAGTGAGGATGAAGTGATAACAGGATAACTATCTTTCTATTCTAAAGATTTCTTGGGGTTAAAAAATATTTATGGGGCTATACTAGAAAAACATGATAAATTTTGGTAAGGGTAAATTTTTGCTGAATATCAGAAAAGACTTGCTTAGCTTTCCATAGGCTATGAAATAGAGTTTCTCATGGGTAACGGAGAAAACCTGGACTTTACAGAACAAAACTGAATAAAGCACAAAGAGTTTTGCTGCAGTGTTACAGATGTGACCATCTTCTAGTTCTAGATTTGTGCATGTGTGTTACAAAATATTCGCTTGGGTACCCAGGTTCTACTTTAGCTATTTTATGACAGCTTTGTATAGCAGTTTCCTTATTCTTATTTCCTTTTAAAAAAAAAAAAAAAAGAAAAACCTTCTCCTATCAGATAACAGTTCTTTAATACAACTTTTTCTATTAGAATATTTATGTTTCAGAATAATAAAGAACATAAAAAGTATTTGTTATTCATAATTTTAAAAATCATAGGTATTTATCCTAAAGATGTTTGTTCATTAGAGTGGAATTTTTCCATGTAATTTTAATTCAGTGGATAAGAATGATCTTAACAGAACATTTAATTTTGAAAATTCAAACCTGAATTTTTTCTCACGTACATAAAAAGTTACTTTACAATATATAAAGTTACTTTAATTATTTTTGTCACATTTTGTCTAATTTAGTCCCTATACCTAAACTTGTTAAACTTCCCAAGAAACAAAATAAACATTTCTTCTTCATCTTACTAGAAGCATACTTAATTATTCTATTTCATAAGGTGATGGTTATGTTATGATATATGTTATATTATGTTATTTTATGTTATGTTTTATGTTACATGTTATTCTGTTTCAGTGTATTCAGAGGCTTTCCAAGACACTCACTGTTGCTTCCTGATTTTGAAAGAATGTTCTGTTTCTCTGGTCTGCCTCCTTTCCAGCACTGAATAATGATAAACAGATCTTGCAAAAATCTTTTCACTGATGTTTAAACTGAGGAACAAAATTCAGAGAGAGATAAGGTATCACTTTTCACCAAACATGTTACTCTAGCTGCATATCCTACATCTTGACTTGCTGCAATGTTTATAACAACACATTTTATGTATAATGCCATGAAGTGATGACAATCTGCTCTACTGTCATGGTGTGATGTTGAATTAATAGGAAACAAGGTGAGGGCAGAGCAGGCAATCATTGTATGTGTTAACTTCATGATTAACCATTGGGTTCTTAATAAAGTCTTACTCTACAGAACAGACTGCCAAATATTTTTGTCACTTCTACAATATTTTGTCAAAATATATGACCTTGAAAGTAACCTTTGAAGCTATCTTAATATTTCATGCAACTGAGACTAATGCAGCTTTTATGAACTTCAGTGAGAACACACCTGATGTGTAAAATAATCCCTAATAGTGAGTGAAATTCCTAAAAATAAATCATATGCAGTGAAGTGTGTTGCAAGATAATGCACTGCATTTCTCTCAATTTAACCAAACTTTGTTCATGTTATTCATTAATTATGCTAGAATGTTTCCCCTTAAACAGAAAATAGAATAATTGGTAAATAACTTTTCCATCACAGTTTGTGAAGTCTGTTTGGCAGACTACAGAGATCAAAAGCTCTTGCTCAGTTTCAAGATCATCAACTGCCTCCTGCAGATTTATTAGTTGCTTGTCTTGCTGCATTAGTTCAAGAAGAATGTCACACGTGCCCTCATTGCAGAGAAGACTTGTCAAGACATAAACTAGTCTGTCCCTCTTATCTTTCCACACAGCTGCACAGACCTTTTGCATCCATGGTGTGTAAGATCATCAGCCGTTCTTACCTACAGACCAGACTTCATCTAAAAAACTCAGGCTGATTTTCAGTACTTGTTGATATGATTTTGTCTCCATGATAAGGGAACTAAAGTCAAAACACAATATCACACTATACCGTGTGAGATAAAGGATCATAGCAAATAAAAAATTCCTTCCCTGTGAAGCTTATACACCAGGTATGAACAAGAGACTGAGAGTATAATATAAACATATAATAATAATGGTTATTTAACAGTTAATCATCTAAAAAAAAAATATTTACTAGACACTATGTAAAATGAAGTTTAAATGACAGATTTATTGCAGACAGAAGAATAATTTTACAGATCTTGTTTTCAAGCATGGGGGTTAGCCAGAAGGAAATAAATAAGGAACTGACTTTAAATTTAACTAAATAAAAAAAGAAGCTCTGAAAAAGAAGCTAGCTAGAAGCAGTTATTAATATTTTGACAGTAATCCAAGGTGATGAAGTGGGATTAGGCTATGAAGAATCTGAAGAATCTCAATGGGCCGACCTCAATGGGATAAAGTTTTGTACAGGGCTCTTTTGACAAGAAAATTTTGTCTGCTCATTCCTCCTGAATGGTTAGAAGACTGACGAGGGAGTAACAAGTGAGAGCCTCAGAAAGGTGCAGGCAATACCTAACCAAGCTGTTCAATGTATGATTTCAATGCATGTTTGACAGACTGCCCTAGATCAGAGTTATCAATGGTAACACGGTTTAGTGATACTACCAGCCTTCAGTTTTGCACATTTGGCAGATGTCTGTGCCTTGTTATCTGCATTTGCATAATATGGCTGAGTGTAGTCTGTTAATCAGCATTAACACAGACTACACTCAGCCATATCATGTATTCCTATTCAATGTCAAGAAAGTAAATAATTTAAGAAATATTTATTCTCAAGCCTTTCAGGTTCGTTTTTCTTAGCAACACGAACACATAATTTCAATAATAAGGAAGCTAAATTTTGTCACAGCCCACTTGGTATGGACCAAAGTTACCCAAATGCTTATCATACTCCCAGAATTGAATCAAACCAAACTTTTGCCGTTTTGAAAGAAAAGCTGCCAGTGATATGCAGATGCTTAGATTTTTAAAGGTTGCAAAACATCTGCTAAAAGTCAGATTTTCCTCAAGAAGGTTTTTACATTATTTTTTATAAAGCCTTTATTCATAGGTACATATGCAGACATAAGTGACAGTCATATTCTCTAGAAATTTGCTTTGAGAAAAAAATTATAGTCAATTTTTTTAATCTTTAGTAGAGGTTAAATAGCATATATTGTGATTAACAGTCCACAGCTACAAAAGGAAGTTAAGATATTTTAACCACTATGCAAAAGCTTTATTTTTCGGTTTCAGCAGAAGCTAAGATGTCAACCTTAATACTGGAAACCTTCTTTTGGACATCATTTATTCAAAAAATGCCCCTAGATTTTCTATTATAATAATGCCTATATGAACTGATGGAATCAAGGTCTTGAAATCCTGACTTGTCAAGTCCACTGCTCAGCCACTCTCTGTCTGAAGTTGGTATCATAGATTCACTAGCATTTATCTATTGTAAATATTTGTACTAGTGCAGTGGTTTATTGATAGTTGACCCTGCAAAACCACCACAGGTTTGTCTCACCTGTTGTTTCTACTGGCTGACAGACTTGATTTCAGGTATGAACAAGCAGGCTATAAATGAAAAAGAGACTTGACCAAAGATGTTTGAAACTTTACATCTTGGATGATAGCTTGTTCAATTTTTTTTTTTACAAGTGGAATTGCAGTAGGAAGTATTGTAATTATATTCTGAGGAAGTGGGTGGTCAAAATCTCAATTTAGAGTCTCAATATTTCCAAAGGTTAGTCAGGACTTGTAAACTCAGGTTCTGGCTGGAGTTTCCATGAAAAACAATCAATCTTATCTACCTCCTTCTTTGTGACTTTTTTACCCTCCATTTTCACTTTATTCCAGGATCTTATAGTGACACTGGATCTTGGATTCTAAAATAATAGCCTAAATAGTGCATAATCCTCTAATGCAATGAAATGTGTACTTAATAGGCCATGTTGGCCAAAAAGCCACAGTTATTAAATATTAAATATAACTTGTTTTATTCTGATGCTCAATTAATAGTTCAGAAATAAGCTGGTTGGTCTATTTTGCAAACAAGACATGTATTTTCATCAAAATCCATGAAATTTTCAATTTAAAAAAAATTATTTACATAACATTATCTATGACTTAATTCCAAGGCAGAAAACAAAAAAGGAATATTAAGCGAATCACAATCTCTGTATTTCTCTCACTTCCAGAACCTGTCTCTACCTTCTAGCTCTGTTTTTAATGCTACAGAACATATTTATGTGTAAGAGGAGGCCACAATAGCAAAAAAACCCTGCTGTCTGAGAAAACAAAGAACAATTAATGAAGAAAAAAAATTCTACAATGGAATGCCTGTTATTTTCCCTTAAGTGATACATTAGGTACAGGAAATCACATTACAATTTGATGTATGTGTCACTTTAAGAGTGATTCTTGGATTGTGGAGGTAGCTCGTGTGTCGTATGATGTAAGTACTTTTATTGAGTAGGTAAATGTGTAATAGCTAAAAGCCTCATAAATCAGCTAAATGTTCTCCCAATTTATAGAGAATATTTGATCTGAGAACATTACCGTCTAGTGAGCTGCTGAGAAAAAGAGAAGACATGAAGAGTGATGGAGATGAATATCTTGGATAATTTTTTGGATAGATGGTGTCTGGGGCTGCCTCTTCGTTCCTTGCATCTTTTGTACTCATTAACACCTGTGCAAGTGTAATGTACTACCAAATTAAAGTTTTCTGCTTACTGACTTTAGCACTTTTATAACTGCTTCCCATAATAGTAGAATCACAAAGAATGAAACACAGGATAGGTTTTCAGTCCTAAAATCTTTCTCTGTCAAACAACAGCAGCAATGAACTAACCACATGTTTGAGAAATTCATCTAGTCATTCTTTTCATCATTTCAGTCCACCGCCAATAAAGCAAAAAAGTAAAATTTTTTAAATTTCAAGTACAAATTACTAATATTCAGATTGTCTCGGCATGTTAATTCTTAGTGGAACAATGGGGGACTTTGAAAAACTGTATTCATAAATACATATATAAATATATACATAAACTAGATATAAAATATTATCACACAGATTCAATTTGATTCCCTTTTACAGGATTCTTCATATAATACTTGACAAGTATATTAAAAGTATTTCATATTTAGCAGCACCTGCCAGTAGTATTGTAATCTGTACACTATGATGGGTGCATGCATTGACTGAAGCTGAACTTTTGAACCTGTTGCAACATCAGACAGCAAAAAATTGTTATTTATTTGCCATATTGCAGTTATAAAATTAAATAACTATTTTCTATGGTTACTCAAGAACAGGTGTTGAACAAGCCTCTTATTGCTAAATGGATACTTCAACATATTTTTGAAACTGTGATTTGTGAGGGCTCTGATGCTCTGAGGCATTACTTGTTGGATTGTTCACCTATTCATATTTTATACGGCTGAATACCTTCCACTTTAAGTCTCATCAGAGGCCTTTAAAAACCTTGTTTCACACAGTCATTTTTCATCAGGCAAGTATGGAAGCAGTGACTGTCTAAAGTTTCTTTTTCTTTTCCTTTCTGAGCCACACAAGTGGTACATAAGGCATCAATCCCTAGAAACATGAGCTACTGTAGGATTTATTGTCTGTGTGAAATGGTTAAAATTTTTCCAACTTAAAGCAATTGTCTTTGCATGTATAATCCTTTCTGGACTCTTTTCCCTACAATTTAGGACTGACTTGTTGAATTTTTGAGGAGTTAAGAGCAAAAGATTGTTTGACACACAGATCCCTGATTAAAAAATCCACAAGTGTGCACCAAGTGTTTTACCTTAGAATGTCCAGAGTTATTATTACCACAAAGCAAGTTTAAAGAAAAAAGTGGGTGGTTTGATATATCTGTCCGGGAAGAACACAAGGCAAGGAAAAGATGCTAATCCTAACAGAGTTATAGGAATGATTCAACTCTTTTGGGGTCACGGACTGCTGTTCATTTGAGCTATTTGGTGCAAAGACCATTTGGTGCACACCTGGCTCAGCTGTGAGATAGGCTGGCTTGGGCATCAGCAGGCACACAGAGTTACAGAATGTTTCTGGGTTTCTTTGCAAACTCTGTCTCTAGGCTCTAGCCTTAAGAGTTAGATCCAGGCTGCTAATGTGACACCCCAAGACACATTCCTGTATGCCATCCCACTTGAATCCTGCCTGACCACTTCACTGGCTCTGAATGACGCCTAAGTTCACTCTGTACTGGTATATGATCTGCTTAGTAAGGTCTATAAAGCACTAACAAGGTTAGCAATTTCTGTTGAAGAATAGTCCTGTTCAATTATCCTAATAATTCCTCTTTGACCTTAACCTCTCTCAAAAACAGAGCTCATATAACGTGCCTTAATTCTAGCTTTCCTTTCTTCAGAGCATAACCCAACACTTTAAATTATATTTTTCCTTAACCTTTTTCATGTTAAAATACACCTACCTAAAAACACTTTTTCAGCCCTATTTAGCCAAACCAAAGTGCCTTTTTTTCTCAAGAAATTTCCTTCACATTCTGAAACACACACACAGTGAAAACTGTAAAAAATAAAAGTGGGATTTCTAAAAGGAAAAAAAGGCTTACCTGTTCAAAGTTTACAGAATTAGGAATTAAAAGGTCAAACATGTCTGCCTTTATAAATATGATGTCAATTTCTAGAACTGTGATCAGTATGAAATTTCCCTCAAAATCAGATAAATATCAGTGACAGGTTACTAGAATGAAAAAAATCTTGCAGGTCACGTTGCCATTTTTCTTTGTTCTGTGTAGTCCTGATGAAAAATCTCAGACACTTGTAAAAAAATGTAAAATGCTGAAATGCAGACTAATTACTGCAACTTTCATGGTAATGCCAGCTATAAAATGTTCTAGTGTGATCCTTCTAATCTAGAAATTAGTTTAATCATAGTATAGATGTTTTGTCATCAGCCTGCTGTCGAGAGAAATAATCTTTCTCTACTGTATCTACATGACAAATGTCAGTCAAAGCAAGATGGAATCCTTTGAAGGGAAATTTTAATCTATAAAATATATATCTTTGAGAAAGGATTGATTTGAACATCAAATGAAACCATTTGGCTTTTTACTGAAGCACAGTAAATTTTCTCTAAGTGATTCTCTTGGGCAGTCATATAACTGAGGAACTTGAAGTTCTAGAAGTTACTATATGATTGACCAATATAAGAGAAAAGATCATGCTTAGAGAAAAATTGTAGTTCTTTGTCCTTGCATTTATGTCTTAGTTGTGCTCAGGGGTCCTCATCCAACTTCCAGTGAAATCAATGAGAGCTGGAAAAGGCCATTATAGCATAAAGTTTGTGCCTGCAGGTTTTTTTCATCGTGATGTAAAAAGAATAGGCATATGACTTTGAACATGTGAGAGGGAAAAAAATGCTGCTTCAGGAAAGGACTATGGGGATATTTTTTTAAGATATAAAAGGAGTTAGGCATCTAACTGTGACTTGTGCCTTTGGTAATACTTGACTTACCATCTAATAAAGCAATATTACCAAATCGAAGTATAGATTCTTCTTGGTGAGCTGATCTTGAATAAAAGCTTTATTTTTTTTCATTAATAAGTCTTTGCCTACTTTTAGGATTTTTTTTTTCTATTTGTAGTACTTATTAATTATTCAGTCCTGTTAGAAATTTTTTTAAATCCATTCTTATCTTAGCAACTAAAGATAGGAACCACACTAAATAAATGAAAAAAGGAAGTGAATGCTTCAGGACAGTTCATTGTGCCTGCTTTGAGGGCAAGAGAATATCTAGCATAGGACACAAAAATGCTGTGGTAGCTTTTCATTTCTTCCTCAATTCATCTCAGATATAACACATGGACAGTTTTTCTCCTTGTACACATGATTTCTTAGATAATAAATTGAAGAATATAAATATTAAAATAGTTTTATACTTTACATATCAGTATTACTATGCTCCTACTAAAGTCACCTATCTAGAAAAGGTTTAATTACTTTCAAAGACAGTAAAAAAACCTCTGTGCCTATTTCACTACTAAACATATTTCACAAGATTTCCACTGTTCAAGTAAACCCATTAATACAAATTAGGATAACTGATTTGTGCAAAGGTTTACAGTTTTCAAAAAGAAACAATTGATTTCTCTAATCTTCCGATAAAGATGTGGATTGTTAATGAATTCTGACACACTGTCTGCTTTTGCAGATAAAGCCATCAAGTAATTCTGTTCAGATTCAACAAATATAGCTTTACAAGGCTTCTAGATAATACATGGATTGAAAAATCTTACTTCAGTTTCGAGGAAAGCAGCTATGTTGGAAAAAATAACTAGTGTTTAAATTGGCATGTGTGAGAACTAACATTTAAAGATATAAATGAAACTTTAAGAAGAAACTTAATTTTTTGATAATTACAAGTTATCTGGGCCCAAGAAGGGCTGATCAGCTCCGTACGGAAAAGATTGTTTGGCACTTACAATTTTGAATTCTATTGTTTGCATTAAATTTTACTTCCCAAGGTCAAGCTTGCTGGTCACAAGTCATCCATTTGCTGAGGAGCCTTCAAACCATTCCCATGATTTCCTCCAGCTATATGCATTGAAAAACTGATGTGCACACGCCTGTTCTTCTTGGATGAATAAAGTGCCTCTCTATATTTTGGTGACATTTCTACATTCACCTTTCAGGAAGCAAACGATCACAAAATATGGAAGGCAAACTCTGGCTGTGATTCTTTGTAGATCAGTTTTACACAGATGGATTTCTATTGAATCAACAGAAATACTTAATGACTTTCAGCAATTTTTTTTTTTTTGATTGTGTGATGTGGATTTGGGGGTTTTTGTTTAGTTTTTGGGGTATTTTGTTGTTAATTAGAGGTTGATTGGTGGTAAAACAACACAGCTAGGACACCTAGTTGCTGCATGTATGTACACCATTACTTAATATGTAAGTATTTCTTTATGTAAATGAACCCTGAAATTTTAGGATGGGTACTGAAAGTCAGGCAGTGTTTTCTGTTCAGACTTTTCCACCACTACTTAGGTGGTCCTGCAATAATTGAGGAGGGGACCTTGAAAACAATTGTCCTGAATTTCATTTGGAAACTCCTATTGGATGTGGTCCATCGTGTGTTTAGCATCCTAACAGTTCTGGCACGAACGAGTTCCATGAGCAGTGCTTTTGTTTGTTTTTTACCACAGCATTTATGCTACTCAAACTCCAGGGAAAACATGGACTAGCATCCAAATTGCATTTGATTCATAACTGCAATACTGTCCTCATTCTGAAAATTATCTAGTGACAGTAACTAGTCTGAAGATATCACATATTCCTCATCAAAAGATGGAAAATTACATATAATGATATATTCTTATCTCATCACAGAGAATTATTTTCCCATTTGATAGCAGATCATAAGAGTAAAAAAATTAATCTGTGACATAGGTTTTTTCTAATATGCTCTAAAGAAGCTATATAAGAGAAATAAAACACTTGCATCTACTAACAATTTGTTCCTTAAGGATATTTAATTATTTTCTTAAATAAATAGAATGCAAATTCTCTCTGGAGAATGAAAAGACCTTGCATGATTTGAGCCAGCTTCTAAATTTGCAATGTTCACAAGAGTAGCAACTATAGTCACACAGACAAACAACTGTTTTAGTATTTGATATATCCATTTATAGATTATCAGTCTGTAAATCTAGGAGCTGCAGTGTTTAAGATATCTGTGAAGTTGTGACTGTTAGACTTCATGTAATTTTTAATCTGCTATTTCTATTACCTTTCTCCTTTGCTGCTCAGCTACTTTAAACTATAGATTTTCTCAGTTCCTCTATTTTTAAAACTACCTGGATGTAGCAAAATAGTAGAATTACTAGCTGTTTTTTCTTATTACCTTATACTGTCTGTCATACGTTATTATACTCTCCTTCAGCTCTGACATCTACTTTGTAGCCCACATTAATGAAAATGACAATCGACCCAAGTCCTCTTTTCTTGCTTCAGCAGTCCTACGGGGGAAAATAGTTCTTCAGAATAGAAGACAAAAAATAAAACAACAGGAAAACCTTCAGATTCACTATGAAATAAGTGGATTTAAAATCTCTCATGCACAAACAATATACTTTTCCCTTCTATTTTTTTAAAATTTATACCACAGACAGGCCAGACAATGCAGTTCTCTGACAACAGCAGCCCTGAAGAATAATTTTAACATGCAGTCTTCCATAAATAAAATCAAGCAGTGAAAGCCAACCTGTGTCTGCCCACACAGGGAACCAAAGGCAATTCCCCACCAGAGGACCCAGCACTCCAGTCCTCTGACTCATAATGCCTGAAATGCCACCCAGGTCACTATTCTTACAAACTTCCTTTCCTAGCATGTTCTTTGCTGGCATTTTTTAACAGGTCTTTTGTCTTTTTTCATCCTGAGTCTTTTAGGTAATTCCAAAATTTCTCAAATAATTAGAGGATCATAGCATCAAAACAGATGACAATGAATGAGTCTCTCTGAGGACTCCTACTAACATGGCATAGTGAGCTCTATAGTTTATGTTACTTCAATTACTCTGGGGGGGAAAAAAGCCAGGTTATTTCATAGTACTTAGGTTTCATGGCATAAATTAAAGGTTGCTTTTTGTATTGCCTGACACTGGTTTTCAATAAACAGTTTTCAGTTTACTCTGTTCAGCAAGTAGAAAGACCTTAATACTGATGAAATAGCATGCTTAGTAATGACTTGTGATGATTATAAAACAAATGGAATGTTTCATTATTTCATGGCAGGACTAACTTTTTTCTTTTGCTGTGTTTGACATTTACAACTTAAAGCTCAGACTTAAAACGTAGAAAAAGCTACAACACTGAATGTGCACCAGTAGATTCCAAGTACTTCCTCTGTAACCTGTATTATCAACAGCATAACACAGATTGCTACTGTGATAACACCTTAAACTGTTGTTCAAAATGGTCATATGAAAATATTTTTCTCACTTTATTTGTGGTTGAGGGAAAAGAATAGAAAGAAGAAATTCTTACAGTCACCCTTATTCATATGAGTTGTATAGAGACCAGTAGCTACTTTACGTTTCTGCTTCCTCTGTATTAAATTCCAAGAGCAGCCAACATGATATGCCAGAGCAAAAAATCTGAATATCTTCCCCTTTTATTGTCTTGTTTAAAATACTGACCACAACTCATGCTTCTCCTGTGTTTTGTACAAGTGTCTCTTAGTATGAATTTCTTCCCTGAACAAGACAATACCAGTTTTCAATAGTGAAGACTGTCAAACCTTTTTTTCTGTTCTTGGGATTTGGGCAGCATGGCTCCCATCACATGTGTGATTGAATTATTCAGTATTTACTGCTGTGCCATTCAATGGCAAGTTCCTTCTGAGGGCCAACCAGACCACACCAGTGGCATTGCCTCAGTTCTGGATACCTTCCTGTGATACTTACATACTTTCAAAGGAAAATTCAGGAGTCAAAAAACTTCTCTTAAAGAGGATTTCTGCTAGTGGAAAGAGGACAAAATTTGTCCATCCACCTCTAAATATTCAGATTTCAAAACCTGCGATGAATACTTTATCATGCAGACAGGTGGGAATTAAATGCTACAAAAAACTCTTTCTATCTTTCTTCTGCAGTGGCAGAGATCCATGCAGTGGGTATCTCCGAGATCAGGAATGGGAATCTTGGGAAAGTGATGCACACCCATCCCAGACCTTCTCCTGAAGATGTGTCCCATCATTTTTGATGGTCATTCCTACCGTATCTAACTAGTGGGCCTTGGAAACTCTCAACTGCAGTCCAAGCCCCAGGGTCTCCTTAGCTTTCTGAACTTTCTGCATGACCAGCCTGAACAACATCTGGCAAGTATAATAATCTGCATTAATCAGATACAAGGAAAATTTCCTGCATCCTAATATCTAGTGTTCAGAAGAGTAGAGATTTTAATTCATAACAATCTGTTTGGTTTTCATACCTGTTGTTTGTTTTAATTTGAGCCAAAATTTCAGTCTCGATGTTTCTTGGCCTCAGTGATGTCTTTTGCAATAAGTTCTGAAATGTAATTTTGTGTTAAAGAAGAAAGGTGTTTTGGAGCAACAGTTTTTTAATTGTTTCTTCCTGCTTCTGAAGAACTTTGGTTTTGTTTTTTTTTTCTATGAGAGACCCTCAATCTGTATCCTCCATGGTCTTTAATAAAATATGCAACTCGATTACAGATAAGTTTTTCTTTCAAAAATTAAACCCTCCAAATCATTCAATTCTCTTTCATACCAATCTTTTGCAAGTTCAAAATTCTGTTTATTGATCAAATTCTCTAACTTTATAGAAATCATATGGCCTATGTATGGACAATATTCTAGATATGAGAAAAAAGAGGGCATATATAAATATGTTACATAGTTTCACATTATTCTCTACCACTCCTTTCATCCAACATTTCATTTGCTCTTCAAATGCAAATGTACATTGAACTTATGCCTTCATTTAACAGTTTTCAATAATTCTGAGGTTCATTTCCTGAGCTGATACAATTAATTTAGAAGCATGTGAGTGGTATGAGCACTTAAGGTGTCTCCCTTCCTGTGTCAGCTCTTCTTCTCTATGGTATCACTGCTGATTTTCATCTATCACTCTGTTCTCTGTTAATTTTACATACACATATATATTCAAAAAATCCTCTTTTTTTCTGATTAAAATTCTCATTTGCTTCTCTTTTCTTTGGTCTCACCCCCATTAGCATAACATATGTATATCTTCCTATTTTTTTTTAGTAGCTTATAGTAACGCATGTTGTCAGATACATCTTAAAACACTAAACACGTTGTATGTACTGATTTTTTCTTTCCCTCTCCTTTATTAATACATTCAAAGAAATTGAATGGATTGATTCTCCACTGTCACAAATCATACTGATTTAACCACTCTTATCAGATAATCTTCCAGGTGTTTTATTATTTTGTTTTAAAATTTTATTTTAACATATTTACAAGATACAGTTTTTACTCCTCTGAAATTCCCTGGATCACCCATGCAGTATTTTAAAAATGTATGAGTATGTTTTATGCTATATCCTAACTCTTCATTTTAGGAGGTAATTTATTACTCAGAATCACTTAACAATTACCTGAGTAAACCTGAGGAGGAGATGCTTACATGAACAGCCTCTGATTTCAGGGGAAATTTCATGTGAGTGAAGGGTGAGACCATCACAGTTCCTCCATGTGGATATTCCCATGACTGAAGCACACTGACTAATGCTTTGTGCTACATACCAGCTTATCATTCTGTACCATATCCATTGGTATCAAAGTATTGCTTGACAAAAGGAAGTAAAAAACTAGTGCTTGTCTGTAAGGTACCAATCAAGATGTGTAAGGGGCAAATTTTTGCCCTTAGGTATCAGCTGCATTTTAATCTTATGCAGTCACTATTGTAAAATTTAAATGAAGAAATAGAAGACAATGTTCAAAGCTCGATAGCAATAGATGAAGGAAAAGTCTCTTAGCTGACACTAGTCTTTGATGTGTGCTCATCTGAGAGAAAACTTGGTCCAGAACTGTATTTACATTTGTTCTGTAAGTATTACTGCAAGAGGGCTTATGAGTGTAAGGAACATATGGAGAGGCTGGCAGGCATGGATTCCCTGGTGTGGTGGTTAGAGGCTTTGCTCTGAAAAGGCAAGCTTTTAAAATTCATTTGAACACTATAAAATAACACAACTAGTATGCCAAGTAAGTCTGTATTTAAAGAAGTATTATAATTTGAAAATGAATTAAAAATTTTAAGATCTAATGCAATTTTAGACTTTTAGTAATTATTCTGCAAGTCTATATGATAGTCTAACATTGCAAGCTAAATTAATAACTATATCAAGTCTAACAAGATTCTTTGAATTATTTTATTAGTATCTGGGCGCCGCCACCTTTACTTATTTATTATTTATTGTAGTACTTGCTCTTTAAAATTCTGAAAAAAAATCTGGTTCCATAATGACAGTCATTCCCTTCCTCAAGGGATCTTTCCATTGCAAGATATCCATCAGTTAGACTAAGCTTCACCTACAATCCATCAAAACTAGGACAAATTTTAACAAATTTCAGTGGATGTTACTGCATGTGTTGGAAATGTGTAGCTAACTTCTAGCTCCTTTATCCTCATCATATTTAAACCATCAGTGCCATTTAAAATAGCATTTACATTGAAATACTTGATGAATCACAGACTACATGTGTCTAGATCTCTTTATCAATGTAAAATATAAAATGACAGCTAAATATTTTTTATTGAACTTGGTTAATATTGCAACTATTTCAACTCTTGGATATAAAAGTCAAGACTATTCTCTCTGTTAAACTTGGATTTATATATTATGCATATATATACTTATAAATATATATGTATTACTCTGTGTGTGTATATACTAGCATACATTATCATCAAAAGGAGGTCTAAGGAGAATTTCCATCCTTAGAATCATAGAATCATTAAGGTTGGAAAAGAACTCCAAGATCATCAAGTCCAACCTTTAAACAAACACCATCATACACAATAAACTACATCACTAAGTGCCACATCCTACTTTTTTTTAAATTCTTCCAGGAATGATGACTCCAGCACTTACAGTTCCAATTCTTAACCTCTCTTTCAGTGAATAAGTTTTCCCAATATTCAATCTGAATCTCCCTTAGTGCAACTTGAGGCCATTTTCCCTTTTCCTGTCTCTAGTTGCCTGCATAGTGATAAAGGATTAGCAGAATGCTGAGGAACTTAATGCCTTCTTTGCCTCAGTCTTTATTAGTAATACCAGTCATTCTTTTGGTACCAAATCCCCTGAGATGGAAGAAGGAATGGGGAGCACAATAAAAACCCCATAATTCAAGGAATTAGAGTGTCCAGAGAAAGGCAACAAAGCTAGTGAAGTTGGACTAGCTGGGATGGGACTGGCCGAAAGAGATGGGGAAAAGGAAGCTCAGGGGAGACTTTACCACTCTCTACAACTGCCTGCAAAAAGGTTGTAGCCAGGTTGGGGTTGGTCTCCTCTCTAAATGAAGGTGAGTATTTTTAGATGCTGTCATAAAAACTTATTTTATTCAGGAAAATTAAACTCGATGTAAATTGCAAGCAAAATAACTATTTTTAGAAGGCTGATCTTTAGTTACATCAATTTTGCATTCCAAAATAAAGGATGGGCACATTTATGAATATTAGACTTCTAGAAGAAAACTGAAGCAAATGAAGTAATTAGTCATCTATTTCTGTATGGTAGATCAGTTTATGCAAGCATGAGGAATGTGTATATCACCTGGAGAAGCACAGTATCTAATGCTAGGGCTCCTACCCAAGTATCATAGAGAAACCACTCCATTTCACTGAAACGGTGACTCACAAGTAAGTAACAGCCTGCACAGAAAGGACTATTACAAATTACTATTATAAATTACCAGAATGGTACTACCCATAGGATTTCACTTTTTGTATGTGTTATATTTCTTCTTTAGCACTCTAGAAAACAATCACCATCTATCACCTCCTTGTTAGCAGGAAGTTTCTGTTCTTGGCTTTATTTTAGAACACTTGTTAAAAATGTTTGAAGTTAACTTGGGTCAGATGACCTGTTTCCTCTTACCTCATTTTCTAGTCTGTTCTATTCTATTCTATGCTATTCTATTATATTCTATTTGCACAACATCCTTTAAACTACTTTAGTATCTGACTGCCTTCCAAAATGCACTAACTGATGTTACTAACATCTGTCATGTGTAGTTCATTTTCCCTCTCATCTTCTCTGCAGGGACAGGATGAGAAAGAAAATGAACCACACATTGTGTGTGCAATGTAGTGTTATATGCATATGCATTATGATAGAGTCTTTAATTACATGCTCTCATCTTGTTTTCCCACAGGACCCCGCCTCATTCAGTGCACAGGACAGACACGTGTGAGAGATTTCAGAGTGCATAGGCAACCACCAGTCTAGCAGTTCCTGACATGTTTTTTTTTCATCTGATGTAGTGCTTTTAAATGTGTGTTTCTTCCTTTCATGGTTTTTGGAGTTTTTTTATCTTCACGTATTATTGATATTTTCTATAGAAAGAATAGCAAGAGAGTAATCATAAGAAAATTAAATAGAAATAAGTTATTAATTAGACCTGAAAACAATATATAGTTAATTCTCCAAGCCTCAGTACACCTTTACATATAATCCCAAAGTGGGATTCAGGAAGAAAAAACAGGGGATGTTTTTCCCAGCTGCTCCACCCTGCCTGAAAATTGAAGTATGTAATTGTGAATCTGTGAAGTTGGAGGAAGCAAGAATGCTGCTCGTATGTAGGCTTTGAAAGAGACACTCATCTGCTTCCACTTGGCTTGAACTTTTATGTATAGGTGTCATCTTCAATCATACCTTTTGCAAGTAATCAGTTAGAGCTAATTTGGAGTTCTCTCTGTTACCATCTGGTATCTGATATGTGCAACTCTTCGTGGTACATTATATAATAAACTTGCAAGTAAGTTATTCAAAACATAAGTAATCTCTCAAAATGCTTATCACTTTGGAATCAAAATGCTAAGAATTATTATTTGCTATTTTGGGGTTTTTCCCCCCAAGAAAGAAAACCTTTTTCTTATTCCTAATCAATGATGTGATATTTTTGTGGGTTGCTTTTTTCTTTTTCTTTTCTTTCTCCTTACAATGTGTGACTGTGTAATGACAAGAACACTGCAGATCAAACATATATATCATGCATTCTTTTTCTTTTTCTACATACCATCTTAGGTCCAACTCCTTTTAAATAAAATATTTAACAGTAGGTAACTATTTTGTCATTTCGGAATGCTTTCGAAACCACTTTTGACTGTCATAAACATTTGCCTAAATGAAAGCAGACATGGTTTTCCTTTAATCAAATAATATTAAGATTTTATTTTTATCTGTTGATAGAAACTTTGTAGTTTCATGGCCACTACTGCTTATTTATAAAGATAAAAGTTTCCCCTCTGCTGCTGTGTGCAGTAGTTTCCTACAAAAATCGGCATGGATGCTGGCTTGTGTGCGTGTTTTGCAAGTAGTTGCCTACAGTAGTAGATTAACTCCATCTGTTAGTCCACAGGCAGGGCCATTTGAATTTTGCCTGTGAAATCTGAACCCAGGCTAAAGAGGGAGTCTGAACTCAAATCTTTTTTAACTTCAGATTGTCTGAGCCAATATAAATGTATTGCACTATGGAAAGGAGCAGTTTTAAATCCATTTCAGACCAAACTTGGAAACGTTTGAACAGCTTAAAGCTTTTAACCTTGAATCTCATTGTAGCTTAATGGGGTGTTTTTGTTTGTTTGGGGATATTTTTATTCTTGGTGGGTGAGGAAGGTATCCAGATTTTTCTTTTCATTTATGGATCTTTGATCTCTGCTTCTTTGCAGTGACTCAACTGCTTTTTCCAGCTGCAGTACACCTATCTTATGAAGCAAAGTGCAAAATTGCACTGCTTGTACCTGTGATTCACTATAAACAAATTTTAAAAATTTAAATTTTCTTTGGAAGATTTTCAGTTCATAAAAGGTCAAGTGTAAATTTATAAAGCCCCAATACATCTAAATCCAGGCCTTTGGGAGAAATATGCTTACTACCCGGATTGTATATCTGTCTTCATACCAAGAAGCCTGAGTGTCCATTCCAGAATGTTTGAATGCACTGCAAACAAGTATCAAAGCAAATATTACATGTCTGCTAATGAACATTTTCAGAGCAGTTATGTGATGTTTGACAGGATTTTTCTTTTACTGAGTAAATCCCCTCCAAATGTTCGTAAGCGTTAGCTTAGAATTATATAGTGACATACATACCATAAACACAGCTGTTACAGGGAAAATGTATTTCACAGGTCCAACACTGAGGATTTCTGTTTGATATTTTTAAAAAGTTTTAAAAAACCTTCATGATGTTATGAAGACCTCATTCCTGCTTTACACAGAGTAAAGTTGCATGCCTGTTTGATGGTTATTTATCAGAGATGAGTGAAGAGGAATTTTGGCTAACTGTGAAGAGAACAGAGGAGCCCTTTCTGCCTTTTGATGTGGTGTATATAGTGTGGAGAAGGGGGGCAGGCAAAGGGTAGGGGGAAGCTTTTCTATCCAGCCCTCTTTTTCATTCTCCAAAGCAATTTAGGATTTTCTATTTCTGTCATCACTCTTATCAGTACGAATGTACACATATCAACACTCTAACAAAAATTACAGACGTGCATACTCCCTGCCAATCCCACAATCTCCCTGTCCAGTCTAAGAATTACAAGGTATTCCAAAGAAATACCTGGATTACAAATAAACTGGTGTATCATCCTGTGTTATCTCTTGCTGCAGGGTGTGAGTTTACAAGACAGCATTGCCATATTTTTTGATATTTATTACTTGCATTCATTCTAACCTATTTCCAATGTGATCTGTCAGTAGTATGCTTACACTGCAGCTTTTACTGGAAGAGGAGAACACTGCTATTGACAGGCATATCTGGTAGATTTATGCTGAGTCTCTTTGCTTCCTTATTTCCTTTTAAAAATTCTTCTCTCAATTTTGGTCACTTAAAGTTCATCTTCATATAGAAAGTTAGAAATAATTTTGCTAAACACGCATTTCTTTTACACCTATCTCCCAGATATGGGGAAAACATACTGCATCTATTATTTTCAAGAAAATAGAATCTATTACTACTATATTTCTGTTGTAGAAGTGTGGAGATCTCCTTTATTTTAAGAAACCAAAGACTTGCAGGTAACAATTTAGTTAGATTTAAAAACTGTCTTCTGGATTATTCAATAGGTTCACAATATTTAAACATAATTTTTTGCTCAGCAGTAGGGTGATATCATAGCACAGCCTTTTCAGCCCCTGTAGTATAAATTATAAAATGCCTCTCTAGTACCTCTCAGTCTTATCATTCTAGTCAAAGTTTTGAGTTTAACATCAGAAAAGGATAGAAAAGGAGAAAGTAAATTAAATAGCACAGAAAGGCTCAGCCAAGATTGCTGAAGTTACTAGAACCCCTGATAATTTCAACATGTTACACTGACAGGCATAAACCAACATCACATACATCTTATCATTTGAATCATTACTAAAATTGACAAGGCCTAATATTGCTTCACCTGTTCAGATGTGTGCATGTACCACTAAATAAATTCTAAACTCATCTCTTATGTAGCACTTTTCATCCACAGAGCTCAAAGGCTACGTCACAAAATATGGTTGAGAGGTATTTTTTGTTTCTTTTCTTTTTAGACGGGAGTAAGTGGTTTGAAGTAAGAAGATAACTGATTTGCTCGAGTGACCCAGCAAATCAGTGACATAAGGTAGAATTGGACTTTAATTCAGACCCCTGATGACTACATCAATTTATCTCACTGATTTGGTGGTAATACTGTTATGAGAGTTCAGCAATATTTATAAGCATTTTATACCTTATATCTTGCTGGTTTTACTGCCTTTGTAAAGACTAACATGACTGTGCGGCTTTTTTTGCCCCCTTTTTTTTAATTTGAGAGAGAAATAGGCATATGTAGAGAGTTCATGTTTAGCCAAAGAAATTTTTTATTTTGGCAAGAGTTTTTAAAGGATTTTACTGATTCATTCAATAATTTCTCAATTATTTACTATGCTACATCTTATCTATTAATTTGAATTTTTTCTGGATATTTATATTAGGCATTGACTTGCAAACACTTTATTCATACCACTCTTATACAGGCTTTGGAATAATTATTACTGTGCATTTCCTAGATTTACTTACTTTAATGATGCCTTGATAATTCTTAGATTAGCTTATTTTCAGTGTGTTGCACATGGAGAATTTGTTGGTGCTTGTTTTTTCTAAATCTTAAATATGTCACCAAAATTAATATTGGTACACAAGAATTGAAAGAATGAGTGAAGATACAGATTATATGTTACAGCCCAGTTACAGATCTGGGCTATATTGTGATCTTCATGTCGAGAGTTATACATTCAGTTAAATTTCTGAATCTCAGAAGTTATTTCTTGATTTTCTTTAAAGTAGCTGAAAGCAGAGGAAGCCTATTTTTTAGCCTTAGATAAATACTGTCTGTTAATATGCTCACCAAGTCATAGGTTGTAAACATTTTAATCTTACTAGTATGATTCCTAAAACATATTTTGACAAAACCACATTCTTTTACAGATCAGCAATTATCCTTTACAGTTAAATTTTATTGCTTCAGCAAATAATACATCATGATTAAAGAAGGATATGAAATTTCAGTCTTCAAACTTCACAGTTTGACTGGTATTCAACCCAACAAAGTATGTGGTTGTACTGTAATTCAAATTGCTGTATTTTCTATTTAGATTGTCACGGTATTCAGTCCAAACTACTAAAGATGGAATTGAAACATCAATGCATGTGGTCTAGATCCTTTGTTAAACAAATTTCAAATGTTCAATATCTGTGCTGCAGTACTGGTTAAAGGTGTCTTTTTGCTCTTAAACAGTGCTGAGAGGGAATTTTACTACTTTTTTTAGTTGCCTGATGGGAGGTTATAGGGAAGACTTACCAGACTCCTCTTAGAAGTGTAAAGTACAAGTGACAGACCCAGGAAGCTTTGAATAAATATTATTGAAAAAATTGGCAATGACAGTGGTTAAAGAAGGGGAGAGGTAGCTCAGATTGGTCTCTTAGGGTTTTTGGTTTGGTTTGGTTTGTTTGTTTTTGCTTGTTTTGGTTTTGGATTATGTTTTTATTTAGTGGCATGGATACTTGTGATTGTAGCATTAAACATCATTGACATAAATATGCCTACTTATGGCAGTCAGTGAACAATTTACTCTGAATGTGAATAGTCTTCCCACACACATTCTGCTTCTGAAGACTAGGTCCCCAGCTTGTGATTTCATCTTTGGATGTGTTTATCCAGATGTAATAAAGATCACCTTCTGTTATTTTAACATCATAATTACCTAAAACAGCAGTCCATTAGGTTGTGCCAGTTTCTATCCAGAACAGATAATGTCTCTCTGTTTGGAGGATTTACTAACACTTCTCCAAAATTTTAAGTGGAAAATTATCTCTGCATTGGTAGTTGTCAAGATATATAAATCCCCTCTGAAATTATTGTCCAAACTCGAAAGACGTTATACTGTAATATACAAGTATTTACAGGTACTAATCAAGTATTTGAGGTATGTTTCAGAGTACAGAACAGCAAAGAGAAGTTTTATTATTGATTTTTATTGGAAGAAGAATCAGAGCTTGGAGAGACGAGTTTGAACTAGTTAAATGACAAAAGAGAAACCTCTCTTTGCTCCCTCAAACAATGACCTAATAAAATATTAAGTATTTCCAGATCAGGTAGTATAATAAGAAAACACTTTGGATTTCAGAGCATTTAAAAATTATACTTCTTAATTCATCTTTGAAAATTATGTTTTTATATTATTCCTATTTTTGCAGAATACTGTAAGCATTTTCATTGCCATCCCAATGAAGAAACGTGATATACTTGCAGCACTCCACACTTATTGATATAGAGAGAATGAAATATTTTGAAATTCTCTAGCATTCGATTTTCAATAGTTTTCTCTGACATATTAAGTGATTAATTGAATTACATTCACTGCACAAACATTTTATGGTTGAAAATGTGCCAACAGAAATGCTTCAACTAAAAAAAGAGATACGCTAAAAAAATTAGAGTGCAAAATCACAGATATTGGTGTCTTTACCATGTATGTTAAATCTCTTCCTTCCCCTAGAAGGTCTGTCCTGGGCCACAGATTTCTAAAACTTAAATTTTTATTGCTACTTTCTTTTTCATTTGCCTTCACAGCATAGCAAGGTTGTTTGATAGGGTTTGGTTGGTTGGTTGTTTTTTTTTGTTAGATTGGATTTTTTCATATAAATTTGTTGTACTGATGAAAACATGTATAATACAACTCTAGGAAGGGGATTGGTCATAAAATACTCCCCCTCTCCACCAAGAGCTGAGAGTCAATGGCACTTGGGTTGAGGTTGCAAGTATGAAAATAAGAAATCATTAATATAGGGTCAGTAGGGTCAGTTGACAAGCAATGCATTCAGATGAATAATCCCATTTGCTGGAGAAGAAGAAAGGTTTTCCACATTCCTGTTTGCAGGACAAGGGCTTCTAGAAGCATATAAGGAACAGAACGTAGTTTGTACATTAAAATTAAGAAAGGGCATATTTTTCTTTCCTTAATCATCTCTCTCATGACTGTATCTTATCTGACATTTTTTCTCTGCATGCTGATGAAAAGATGTGCACACTGTGCAGGAGTTTACTTCCTTATCTTAGAGTACTCTTCTGTCATCAAAGGCTTTCAATCCACTGCATAGTGTACATTGTACTATTATTTGTCAGAAACTTATCAAAGAAAATGAACACTTTTTTTTTTAGATGTAAATTCTAATTCGTTGCCACTACAATCTGTCTCCTCTACATCACAAGGACTTTCATGACAAGACAAGAGCCAATGTTTCCAGGGGTCTCCATGAGGCAGAACCACCATATATAACTAAATAAATATTTATTTTAAGATATACAGTGTGTTAAGTGGGGATGTTTTATAGTGCCTTGGTTTTCAGAGACAACATGGTGATGGAACTTGTCACTGTACTCAGCAACTAAGGAAGATTTCAGTAGTAAAATAAAAGCAAGGCCCCTTATGAGCCCCTTGATTAAAAAAATTACACAAGGGATTTACTACTGCCAACCTATCTAGTGAAACAAAGCATGCTCTGGTCAGGGTTTGACAAATGAAAACAAATTAAGCAAATAATAATTGATAGTTAATTTGAATTTTATATTCTGAGCTAAACTAATTCTACAAGGAAACATGTTTTCCAACTTTCCCAACAGTCTGAGGGATAATAAGGTATTGGGGCATTATGTGTTACTCTTTAAATGATCCACCTCTAAAGTGTACAAAACCAGAATGCAATCTTAAACTTGAGATGCTATCTGTTCTTGGGGTATGCTTATCATTAATTTTAATGGAAATTGCACATAAGTATTAAGAGAAATATAAACCCCGCCTCTTTCAGTTTCTCATTTTATAACACATTAAATGCTGAGCCATATGGTATTTTTAATAGAATCCACATTTGATCATCTCTGTTCATTTATATGAATTTCCTATGTAGTTTAAAAGTGAACACATCAGAATACATTTGTTAAAGAGGAAATTCACTACTAGTTCTAGGCTTAAATTCAAGGAATGCTTTTAATGACTAAAATATTTGTAGCTGTGCTACACTTATTTTATATAGTGAAACTGTGTTTGTTGCTAGATTCCTAATATTAGAAAGACCTCATCTGCATTTTAGTAGAAACACTAAAAATACTTTTTTATGTTTCAAGTTTATTGTAAACTGCTATTTTGGACTGCCATCCTTCATTACAGGAAAGGACTAAAAATTTCTTAGAAATATAGGTATCGCATTTGAAAAATTGCTTTTTTTTAGATGGGATGTGTCATCAGGATAAAATACCACATGCTGTTTATTATACATGGTTCAAGTTCTAAAATTTAATCAGATACAGATTCAAATTCATGTTTTGGTTTAGTATCACAAAAGCATATTTAGGTGAATTTGCACCTTGTGCTTTTTTATTGTCTTGCTGGATACTTAATGAAAAAAAATAGCACAGTTCGAGTGTAAATCCACCCTTTTTTTTTTAACATTTAAATTGCCTATCTCACAATTGCATGTGTTTTAAAACACTATTTTGATCAATCCGATGTATGAATATACAGGGATCCAGGAATAGACTATAATGAAACAAAATGCTCAGTGAAAACTAGGAGTGTTTTACTTCTTGATTTACAGGTTTTGGTACAGGCCTGCAAATGCTAGACATCTGTACTATATTATTTTCCCAAGAAGTAACTAAAATTGTTGATGAAGTTGAACTTCACATTCACTTTAAATTTCCCAAAGCAGTGAAACTCTGCCAGTTTCTGAATTTTAGCCAGATGTGATATGTGGCTTGCCCCCAGGATCTGATATATTTCCCACTGACTGCTTTACACAGCCAAGAACCTATTTCTGTTATGTGTTTGGAGAATCCAACGTGTTCCAATCCAAAATTTCAACTGCACTGAACAATTTATTGTTTATGTTATCTTTATCTGCTTCTTACTCAGATGGAAGAATGAGTGGGACAAGAAGAACGCTATCTCTTCTTACTTAAGTAAAAAAGGAAGGTAAAAAAGTGGGAGTAGGTTAGGTCAGAACACACCTGGTACACTATCTCATTCATGGCTAAAATATTCTCAAGCAGTTTATTATTGTGTCACATTTCAACAGCCTCAGCCTTCCTATTTAACACCTCAGCCTTTCTATTTAAAAGTACCTTGCAGTGCTGACAGACCAAGCAAAACACTCAGTGCTTTCTGAGGGCTTAAGGACATGAAGGAACTGTGTATCACAATTTGAGGAAGAAAAAATGTGTTGTCTACTTTTAAAATGTTGTATGTGGTAAAGCTGTTGGCCTGATACTGGAATTGTTCAAAACTTTTCTCATAGTCACAGTAAGAGCCAGCCTGAAACATTTGTATTTTATTTGTGTACAATGACATCTAAGGACAGTAATAAATGAAAAGGATTTTGTTGTTCTAGACATCATTCTATCATGGAACAAATGTGTAAAATGTTATTTCCCAGCCTATGATTCCTTTTGTTCCAAGTCGCTATACACTGGCAAGTGATAACAAATCAACACAAACATACCACAGCCCTCATTAACATATAAAATTTAATTTTTAGGATGACCACAGCCTTAAAATGGAATAAATAGAAACAGAGTACATGGATAAATTAATCCTTTAGATCCACAGAAGTCCTACATATATTTTAAAAAGAAGACCCAAACCATACATAACAGTTTGAACACATGTTGCTATTAGGATTATCTCTAGAGTCGAAATTACTGCAGCAGCATTAAAAAGTTTTCATGCATGAAAACATTTCATTTTCATTTCATGAGGTTATAGCCCAAAGATAATATTATACTGGTACCCAGAAGGAAGAGGCTCTGTGACTGGGTATTATCCTTCTGAGGCTTTTTGTCAGAGGAGGGACAAATTGGCTAAAGTGATCCTGTGATAGATAATGTCATTCCAAACTGAGAGATGGCTTCTTGGGAAAGCAGGCAGTTTTTGTAAGAGCTGTTAGAGGGGCACAAAGGGGCTGAAAAGGAAAGCAAAAGTAACAGTGCATTCATGACTGCTGCCTGCTTATTACAGAGAGGCTTAGTTGGCCATGGTCATGTCTGCTGAAGGTGAACTTCATGGTCCTTCCCTGCATCATTCTTCCAGCTGGCAACAAAAACTTGTCCCAGAAAAGGAAAGACACAAAGTTCAGGCAATATGCTGATGACAAAACAGAGCAAGGGAAGAGGCAGGCCGAGTTATAGCTCATCTAGTGCATTCTCTGTTTTCTCCTTTTCTTCTTAATATCATTTTGAAAGTAGACCACAGACATGGTAGTTTGCATGGTTTAGCTCTGCATGAGAAATTGTAGGCTCTTTGATTCTGTTACATAAAGCAAACCATATGTTAGAAAAAGGAAGAAAGTAAGAAAGGGAGGGAAGGCACCATAGAAAGCAGGCCAGACTGGCTCAGCAATGTGCATTCCCTGAAAGACTTGCATTAGAAATGACACAAAAGCATACATTAATCTGCAAACCTCTCTCACTATGAGGTCTAAAAAGCAACTTATTCTGTCTCAAAATAACATAATTTAAGGTCTAAAATAAATAGATTTGGTAGATTATCAACCACAAATATTTATATACACATAAGTCTAGTCTGACAAAATATCATGGAAATTGTATACAATGAAAAACATTTTATAGGTAGACAAAGTTAGTTTTGTGGTGCAGTGTTGCCATAATTACCCTTTATGGCAGTGGAAGTTAGGGAATTGGCAGTAAGGACTAAATACCCAGTAGTCTTAAGCTAAAAACAAGTTGCTCAAAGAGAAGTGCCTCAGTGGATACTGCCTATGCCAGTAACATTTGCTAAAATATTAAAATAATCTCTGCCAGGCAGAATGATCATCTAATGGAAAGCCTGTTTGGACATGGTACAAAAGCTGCAATTCATATCTTGAATAAGAATCAGAAATGAATTTTCATTCTGAAGCATTTTTGAATTAGACTCTAGCTATTCATCTAGAAAACACCAAATGTTCTGTTCCTTGACATAAGTATCTTTGTATTAGTGAAATTTACTTATATTGACTGTTACCTTAATAACCAGTAACTTGAAAAATAGTTAAATTGTTAAAACTAAGGGAAAAATTCTGTTTATGTAGTGATGGGTAAATAAGAAGCAGGACACCAAATATAAGAACCACACTAGCCTTTGCAAGTGGAAGATATTTAAGTCAGAATCACAGAACAACACAGGTTGGAAGGGATCTCAGAAGATCTTCTGGTCTAACCTTTCACAGGAAACAGTCTAGATAAGATCATCTTGAAAACCTCTTGTGTTGGGAACTCTACCATGTCACTAAGGATGCTGTTGCAGGGGATGACAGTTATCACTAAAAAAAATCTTTTTCTTGTATTGAGATGAAACCTCTCCCCATGCAACTTGTACCCATTGTGTCTTCTCCCCCTCTGTCGTCTTGGTAGCTGTCCTTTGCATTCTAGGATACTGTGATGAGGTGTCCCCAAACTTTCTCTTCTCCAGGATGAGGTGATGCAGATCCTTCAATCTTTCCTCAAAGGGCAGGTTCTCCAGACCTTTGGTGGTCTTCATGGACTCCTTTGGACCCTTTCCAGTCTGTCCATCTCCATCTTGAATTATGAAGACCAGGACTGGATGCAGAACTCTCAGTGGGGCATGACAAGTAGAGTGGGAACATAAAGCTGACAATTTTGGAAATTTGTGTCATCATTCCAGAGGACAGAGCTGGGACACAGAACGCATAGAGGTTAGTGTAGTGGTGGACATATCCATAGGTCCTAGTTTCCTCCTTTCTCTTTAAAGTCAGAGGGTCCATGAACAGACTTATTTGAATGTTAATCAAAATACATTCCTTTTCATATACAGGAAAATTCCTTCTCAGTGTAGTTTGAATGAACCTGTTCATCAAATTGCATCTTCACAGTGCAGGGAAGCAAAGACATCTCACAGGTGCCTTCATGACAGCCATAAATGGATTATCTGCATTGCCTAACACACAGTTTGCACTTGCTTGATTTGCTTATAAATTTTAAAACTTTTTAAAATCTCTTGTGCTTTACCAGTAAGAGTAAAATTCATTATCCATTGCCTCTTTTCCTGAAATGCAAATTTCTAATTTAGACTTTGGCATATTAGGGCTTTTTTATTATTATCTCTTGCTTTTACTAGCTTTAAAATGCTGCCATTCACCAAACTTGGAAATTATCACAACAATCTAAACTTTCACATAGTAAAAATATTTATGCCCTGAGGCACAAAATATTTTGTCATTTATTCAAAAGCTCATTTAAATGATAAATATGATCAGCATTTAATCATTTCTTTAGAAAATAACATTAAGACATGCCAAATTTTCAATGAACTTATTCATACTGATCCTAATAAGCTGAACAACTTGTTTTGGCTGCAGCTATCTTTTTTCCATATGGAAGTGCTTCTACTAGCTTTCTTCCAGATTATGTGGTTGAGAGGAGGATGTGGAGAAAAGTCCTATGTTGTTTTTTGTGGCACAAATTCATTTTGAGGACTGAAACATGCAATGTAAATTGCTCTCAGTAAGCCTGCACCCCGAGGGCATGTTTTGGCAATATCACAACTGAATCTGTACCTTAACAATCTGTGTCGAAATTCATGAAGTGTTCTAACAGGTTTAAGGATGCAGACAGTTTACACAAAGCATGTGTCTGCAGACACAGCATGCACCTTCTCTTGGGTGCACTGCACTACTGCCTCTTCTTCAGTGGCATGCACAGAGGCAATTTTAGCGTGTTTAGGATGGAAGACAAAGGTGATACTACAGCAAAGAGACCACACAGAGCAGTGCAGTGGAAAGAAAAAATACTATCAAAGAAAGAAAAATCTTATTTTCTAATTGCTTAAATGAAAAGGAAAAAATAGCTTTTATACCAAGTCAAAATAAAATTATTACCAAGAAAGATCCATAGTTAAGGTGCAATGTCACAAGCAGAATTTAAGTCCATCTAAGGCTGAGCTCTAGAAAAAGAATATTCCTTACTTTCCCATAGCTTCAAATACAAATTTCTGCAATCCATTTTGTACAAAACTAATGATATTACTGTGCACTCAGCTGTCAGCCTGAAGGAGCACCGTGCTACTGTGTCTGTTCTCACTTTCCATCCAGGATATTGGTCCTCCCTTCACAGACTCAATGCACAGTGGAGAAATAGGACAGGAAATTTCCAGTAAGAAAAATTTATTGTTGAAGAAAGACATTTCTGTCCTATATGATGATGCTTGCACAGACATCAGAAGAAATTGAGATGTGAGTTGATAAGACAAAAGGGAAATAATTTGCTTCCATAGCCATCTTGGAATATGGCATTACTGTGTCCCCTCCTTGTTCTCTTCTTTAGATTTTGAATTATCAACTGTCACACCCTAAGGAGCAGAATAATCTTCAGTAAATAAAGGAGATCATCTGGAAAAGGCCAATGCTGAATGCAATAAATCTTTGTGGAACAGAGATCTGTAAGGAATAGAACACCTTCCAGATGACCATGCTATAATCTGGTATGCACAAATTTCTGACACACACATGGCAAAAATAGTGTGGAACTAGACAAGAGAATAAAGCAATGAAGAAGTGAAATTAATTTCCTAAACATCCCAATGTATCTCAACAGATATTGTCATTGTGATAATAGTTATCTCAATGCATGGAATCATCCAGATTACACTGTGTAGTTGTTTTAATACGATGAATACAAAAATGAAGTCATTTTCAAGAACTGGAACAGACTTATTAACTTTATATGTATTGAGCCACAAAACAGAATATGAAAGAAATAGGAAAAAATTAATAACAGACACAAAATCCACTCTACTGAAGGAATAAACTTTTACAGACAAGAACAAAAAGCAAGGGGAAGAAAAGGACAAACCACCCTCGCTAAACATTAATTATTTTAAGTATTTTTCATATGCATTGCATCAAATTATACTTAACAGAATAGCATTCATATGTATATATGGAATAGAAATAGCTCTGCAACTAATGGTGGTAGAAGTGCAAAATCTTCAAAGACTAAGAGCAGTTTCTTAAGCATTTGTATGTTAGCAAAATTTGACTGAGCTATTTTGAGTTACTTTCAGATCTGTAACACTGATCAGGAAACCTCTGAAGAGCCACCTCTCTTGTGAGAATGTCATATTCTTTTTTTGATCAGCTTAAAACACTAGGATGGTTTTTCAAATGTCTTAATTGCTGCCCTGAACTCATGAACCTGGAAAGGTCAATGGAAAAAGCTCTCCTATTGACTTCAGTAGGAGGGACTGAGATCTTTTAACAAACATTTTAGGAAAGTTCTACTCATAGTGAGAATGTTTTTAAGGTATTTTGGCACTCTTTATAGCATTGGCCTTGTCTCTTCAGATTTGAGTTATTTTCCAAAGATACAAGAGGCACATAAATTTTCACTTGATGTAGGTCCCAGTCTACTGAAAACTGGCTAGCATTTTGCCAGTTTTCAGGCAGGGTAAGGATGACCCTGGAAACTACAGGCCTGTTAGTCTCATTTCAACTGGTAAAATTATGGGATGTATTGAAAAACACCTGAAGGATAATACAGTTTTGGGTCATGGGCAGCACAGCTTCATGAGCGGAAAGTCCTGTTTGTCAAATCTGATTTTTTTTTACAGTAACCCACCTAGGTAACCTACATAGCTGATCTAGGACAGCCAGCAGGCCAGCAGGTGTAATCTTTCTGGATTTCAGCAAAGCTGTTCATACTGTCTCTCACACTATCCTGTTGGATAAAATGTCCAGCACAGAGCTGGATAAACACATCCTGTGATGGGTGAGCAACTGGTTCATGGCTCAGGTGCAAAGGGTGACAGTGAAGGTGGTGGGCATCAGACTGGTGACCTGTCACTAGTGGGGTTCTGCAGGGCTCTATCTTAAGCCCTGTGCTCTTCAACATCTTCATTAACAACTTGGACACAGGACTAGAAGGGATGCTAAGTTTGCAGGTACTAAATTGAGAGGCGCTGTTGACTAAGTCAAAGGCAGAGAGCCCCTGCAGCAAGACCTAAACAAATTAGAGGGCTGGGCAATCACCAACCACATGAAATAACAATCAAGTACCAGATTCTGTACCTGGAATGGGACAACCCTGGATGTACATACAGACTGGGGAATGAAACTCTAGAAAGCAGTGACATGACAAGGGACCTGGAGTTGGTGGTTGCCACCTGGTTGGTGGCAAGTTGAACATGACTCAGCAGAGCCCTGGCAGCCAGGAGAGCCAACTGTGCCCTAGGATTCATCAGGCATCACCAGCCAGGCATGGGAGGGGATTGTCCCACTCTCCTCTGCTTACCTTGAGTCCTGTGTTTCTTCCCCTTTCTCTTTAAGGTCAGAAAAAATAGCACAGAAAAATCTGTTAGTTTATAATGTTCATGAAAAAAAGTATACCCACTAGAACCCATAATTGGATTCTATAGGAAAAAATAATTTTCAAATATCATGATCAAATATACCGAGTTCTGAAGCCATTTCTCTATCAACATTTCTCTGTTTCCTTTTCAAACCTTTCATTCAGTAAAACATGGAATGGATTTCATGTAGGGATCTTGGCAAATACATAACTATTATATGTCATTTTATGGCATAGGTCTTACTTTCTTCAAATAGGATGTCAGACACAGCTTAGACTGCACGAGCTGATCTGTCTGCAGCTATGATACAGAAGCAGATTCAGGCAGAATATGCACAGCTGAACCAGTATGTATTTCCAATCCAGCAGAGCTGTGGCTGAATGCCAAGGAGGCAAATAACATCAAAGCATTTTACAAGTATAGTGAGGTGAATGATAATGATTTACAACAGTGCTTTTCCCATTTTAGTCCAGGAGACAGCCCAGTTTCTACAAGCAGCAGGAATCAGCAAGGCCCAAGAAACACCTCGGGTGGTGGTGCCTCCTGTTGGCTCTTTTGGAATGGGTTGTGCTGGTGACGGATACATCAGAGATGACCTCTTATGGGTTAACCCCAGCAAGCCACTGAGGACCACACAGCTGCTTGCTCACTCTACCCAAGAATGATGGGGAGAGACCTGGAAGGGCAAAAGTGAGAAAACTTGTGGATTGAGATAAAGACAGTTTCATAGGAACTGCAAAAGCCATGATTGCAAGAAAAGGAAAGCAAGGAATTAATTCATTGCTTCCCATGTCCAGGCAGGTGTTCAGCCATTTCAGGAAATGTAACCTCCACTTGAAAAAACAAACACCACTACTTGAAACATTCTTCCTTGTTTCCGCCAAATTCTATTGTGCATCATATCATAAAGTATGGAACATCCTTTTGGACACTTGAGGTCAGTGGTCCTGGCTTGTCCCCTCCCAAATTCCCATCTGCTCACTGGCAAGGAAGTATGAGAAACACAAAAGACCTGGGTGCTGTGCAAGTGCTACTCAACAACAGCTAAAACATCCCCATCTTCTCAACACTGCTTTGGTCACAGATCCAGAGCACAACACGATATGATCTAATACAAGCAAAATTGAAATTAATTTACTAAACTTAGTAAATTAACTTAAGATATTTAATTAAACTTAATTCTATCCCAGCACAAACAGTACATGTCCCAGTTTTCGAAGGTGATGCAAGCAGAGAAGTTTACTTGTGGGTCCAAATAAAGGCAAGAAGATCCCCTGCCAACTACAGTTTAAAGTAAAGCAGATTTTTGAGAACTTTACTTATTGCAAATTAATATATTTTTGGATTGGGTCTTGAGAAACAAAAAAACCCCAAACCCAAAACCTTCAGCAAAAGGAAACAAACATTTACACCTTTAGCGAAAACACTTTCACCCCCTCTTTCCCTGTCTCAACTTTACTACTGTGCTCAGCTCATCTCCAAGTATGTCTCCTCCCCATCCATAGTCTCAGCCTCACTTTTTTGTCACAAGCACCTGTCTTCCACTCCTTGGTCCCACCACAGGTTACACTCAGTCCCTTCAGCAAGACAGTGATCAATGTGTATAATTAAGGCATAGTAATTTAATTCTGCTGCTGCTTCCATCCCACTTTTTTCTCATGCATCAGTGTGGTTCCTGCACAGTCTGCATTCCCTTCAGGGAATTCTATGTTCTGGTGTACTCATCCATGGGCCTCAGCCTCTCTGGGGATCTATTTGTGCCAAAAGCTTGGATGATGGACTCAGCTTTGGCTTGCAATGGGCCTGTTGTGGAGCTGGCTGGAGTCGGCTGTGTCCAGCACAATCCCTCCTGCAGCAGCCAGCTGTGACATCCTCACTCCCTCCCAAAACCTTGCCCTTTACACCCACTACAGTCATGTGTCACAATGCTATGTGGTTTGTCCATTCCTGTTTGCTGGTTGCCCTTAGCCCAAATAGACAGGGCAGAGGGAAATGCTCTTCAACACTTCTGAACCCTATCAGGAACTGGACAGTCCAGAATCAGGAGTATTCAGTTTCATAATTTCCAAATGTAATAGCCATGTATGGAAATTTCACATAGAAATCATAGTGTTCCTGTAGGGAAAATTCCAACCCATCTGACATACCACTGTATTTTCTCATATCTTTAACCTGTCATAACTGCAATAAAAACAATTTTCTCTGAAGGTTTTGAGGTTTCCCTGCACCATTAGTCTATTGCTGTAAAACTCTGCTTAGTTTTACTATTGGCATTATCATAAACAATGTCACATCTCAGAGCATTCCAAATTCAAAGCAGGGACTTTTAAGAATGTTCTTATAACATGAAGTAATGGAAAAAGTCTTCCAAACAGTCCTGATTTTAACAAGCTGAATCACAACGATCTAAATCTCTGGACTTTTGAGATTCTGCCATCAATAAAAGCCCATTTCTGTAGCATCTGTGATGATGATTCTCGGTTATTTGAATATTTGTCTAAACTGCTACTGAGTTGCAATGTCCTGTACGCATTTTTGTATTAAATCTCATTTTTTAGGGGAATATACTTCTATTGTAATATAGGTATTTGCCAATCAAAATCTTTAAGGACAGTGAATACCATTCCCATTCAAAGACACAATACAGTTTCTTGATTCAAAATATTGGCAACATCTCACTCCTCATTTTCCTTCATAATCTTCCAACCAAACATTGTGATCTAACAATTTTGTGTCATTGCCAGAACAAGTTTCCTCTGAGAATAATGTTCATAGTCTGCAGACAGTCCTGTCTGACAAGGTCATAAATAGAAAAGTTCTACTTTATACAAATAAGGAAGAACTCCATTTCATTGTTGACTCTGATATTTAAAATGCAGAGAAGGATTAGTACTAAAAATTTTGTTCCTATACTGAACACATTCTCAGACACATGTAATTTAAGCCATAATTAGATTTAATATGAAGACACAGTTTTAGTTTAATGTAAGCACAGTTTGGCAAGGCAGAAGAGAATGCATCATTTTTCAGTAGCCAGTGTTTGCTATTGAGAAAGTGACACAAAATACTGTTATGTGACATTTTACAAGTACACCAATGTATCGACTTGCAAATTACTAAAAAAAACAACTGATAAATGGACAAAACCCAATATCATCTTCTAATACAGACTTCCCAATTTTAGGGGGAAGACATAATACAAGAGTAGGCTAGTGGTCATTTTAGGTCTAGAAGTAATAGGGCACAGTTCTGTTCTTTCCTCACAGTTTTTTTTTTTTTAGATTACAGGGCAGTTGGAAAATTTCCAAATTTCCAAAACTAGTGAGTTTTGCCTGTTCAACTGGAGTTTCCTGATATTATCAGGCTTCATATTCCAGTGATGCCAGAAAACCAAGTCCCTGAGAAGTATCTCAGCTACTGAAATATTCCACATCTATCACTCGAGAATACATACTTCAGATCATTATCATGTGAATAATATTAATTCCTTTTTTTCCTGCTTGTCAGTGCCATTTTCCTAGTCTAGAAACTTCTTGGAGAGGAGGTCTTACTGTATATTTTGCACAGTTCTTGACAGAGTGGGACCCTGACCTTGCCTAGGTTTTGGCTTTCTTCAATATGACTAATTACAATTAACAGTTGGAACAGTAATAGAAACACTTTGATGCTCCATTTAAGACGGATAGGCATTTTTGTATTTGTAATGTGGGGTTTGATCAGTTAAAAAGTAATCTACAGAAATCCATCTGGAGAGTAAAATGAATTGGTTCCACATTTCTCCTGTCACATAAAACTGCTGTCATATGAAAAACAGTCCACATTTGTGTTAATTTCTGATCTGGCATAAGGCACCATTGGTTAGTCTTAATGATGGCATCTGAGAATTTTACACTATGAGATCACTAATTTAAGACATTTGTGAGCTCTGAACCATAGAAAGGTACTCAGAAATTAATGTCATTTTATGCAATGCATATCCTGGATTCCTTTCAAATGACCATTCAAAAATATTTATTTTTATTCAAAAATAAACAAAATATTGCAAGGTGTATATTTTATTATCTGTTAAAATGGTAATAAAATCTGCATTAGTCTGAGGAAATATATATACTACTAAGAACTTCCTATGAATCATAGCATCTGCTCTGATTTCCTCCAAAAATATTTCGTATGAAAAATCTTAAGCATTTTTAGACAGAATAGGACAAAATATGCAAATATTACAGTCTGTTCACCTATATATACACTGCATTTAATAGACATGGAATTTAATTTTGCCTCATGGGATTTTGTACTACTGACTTCAATGAGAACAACTTTGTATTATCATGAAGATACATCATTGTATAAGTTATCTTGATTAACTAATTAGCTTAGTAACAACTTTAACAGCAACATTGAGGAGAAGGAAGAAAGTCAGAGGCATATAAGAATATATGACTATATATAATATATATGTATATCAATATATGAATATAAGAATATAAAAGAGGCATAAGAAATATTCATATAGCGAAATTCCTTCCATTCTGCATTCTGTACTGTGCCAGTAAAGTGAAGTAATTTATAAACATGAGTATCTCAATTTCCAATGTAATTTCTTTTAAAATGATAACTACAGGTACACAAGATAAACCGGTCTTTGCTTTCCAGGAACATTTATTGCAAATAATGATGCTTCAAAAAACAATCAAATCTCTTAAAGAAGGTTTCAAATTTATGTGACAAAAAATACATGCTAAATTAAAGAATATTTTTCCTATGTTCAGTGTTCAATTAAAGAATATTTTTCCTAAGTTCAAAGTGTTGCTTACAGTAGCCTGTAAAAGGACATGATTCCTAACACATTTTTTCTGTGAGTTACCTCTAATAAAATATTAACATTGCAGCTCATTGCAGCATCTTGTCATCATCCATTACAATATTCATCTCAACATTTTAAATCCGCGTTTTTCAAGCAACTTTCTACAGAGGGTTTTGCTGTGATATCTCATCAAAACCAAAAAAGAAAGAGCTAAAAACATGTTATGGTTTGTCTGTATGACTCCAGCTCAAATAAAATGTCATTGTAGATTGTACAAATCACTATGAACAAACGCAGTCTTCAAGCCTGGTGTAAAACATCCCCAGATAAGACTCTAAGACTATCAAATGCAGCTTTGGGACACGCTTTTGTCCCCTTCATCTTTAAGCTCATAGCTCAATCCAATTATCCACAATTTAGACTCTGCCAGCGATTTGTGTACACTTGTGTTGCAGAGGAGGATTTTTTTTGTATGACTCAAGTGTAAAACAGCTTACAAGCCAAAAAATCTTCAAAAGAAACCCATGTAATGAAACAGTAAAAGCATGAGACAGAACTGTATGATACAAAAAAAATTACAAGCCCCCCTCTTTCTAATAATATATTAAATATCACCTCAATACCTTCTTTTAAATTAAATCTTCAAAACACAATTTCCTTATTTTGTTCATCAAAGGAAAAAGAAAAAAAAAAGAGATTGTGAAATTTTTCTTCCAAATGTAACAGGACTGAGGGATATTTGGGGTAAAGCTACATAAAGTTTGGAATTCCAAGACAAAAACCATTAGGACTTAAAATAAGTCAGCGTTTTTCCAGAAGTTAAGTACTTGTTTGTGTATTACTTTTTGACAATATTCCCATATGCAGTGGAGCTAGAAGCACACAATCAGATCTTTGGTTTTATCCCACCAAAGCTTTCTAGAATATTGGTCTTGTCCTCTGGATATAAATATTTTCGGGTTTTCATGAAACATATTATAACAAGAAATTATTCTGGCAGCTGAGGACTAAATGACCAAGAACTTTTCTCTAGCCCTCTGTATATTCTAAACGTCCACATAAAATGAGATGGCAAAGTGAGTTTCTGTCTACTAGATTCTGTGTGAGGATTCCTCAAAATACACTGCCCTTAAATATCTGCAGAGCACCATTAGAACAAGACTGTTTAGCTGTTGGAATCCTTTTGGATTTTATTTCAAGTTCTGACTTGCCACATGATTTTAGTCACATGGCACCCTAAGCATTTTGAAGTTACATTTATTCTAATAACTTATTTGGGAAAGATGGAAATGGAAATGGATGGAAAAAATTTCCTAAGAAATACCAGAGGATTTTCTACTAGCAATTATTCTACTTTTCAGTGTAATGTGTCTGAGCAGAGATTGGAATCTCATTTTGAGACAGAAATTATTTACAAGATTTTTAAAATAACACTTAATGTTGCACAAGATTTGAATGCATAAGCAGCAAAAGGAGATTTTTACTAAAAAATGCAGATGTCAACTAAAGTACTAAATTATTTAATAAGACAACACTTGAGGGGCTAAATTATTTTGTTAGGATCACCTATGCAAAAGAAATAAAATCAGTGAACTTCAATATTAGTATCTTAGCATTCTATTACAACTTTGGTGAAAAAATGCCATTCTGCCTAGCCAAAGGGACCTAACAAAGACTATAGTGACACACTAACTTCTGGCTGATGTCAGAGTATGTCAAACCTGTTAAGAACATTGGATATTAGAGTATACAAGAAACTATACAGTATACCAAACATCCTTAACCTGGCGCTGGACACCACAGGAAGGACACTTTATGGAAAAATGTTTAAATCACAGTTCTCAGTGGTACAATCCCAGCACACATCACATGACACCTGAATGTCTTCTGTTCCACTGATCTGTTTATATGGGGTAACAGGTCTGTTTGTATTCGAATCAGTTAGAAATTTAACTTTTAACAATGCATGACAGGACATCAGTGTTTTAGAGTGAAAATTAGGAGTAATACTTATTTAAGTAAAAGTAATTGTGTCTAGTGTGAGATGCAGTAAAATGATAGGCTATACTCCTCGATTAAATGACATATCCCATTGCAGAATTAAAGAACTCATACTCCTAAATCCTAAAAACCTAATAAGCAAACATAATACAAGCACAGCCTTCAGACCCCAGATAGAATGTAGTATCTAAACACAACAGAAATATCCCTATCGTTCTCCCAGCTGAGTGCCTCCCATGAACTTGTTATATTTTTACCATCTCTGAGTTACCATTGTGAAATTATTTCATGACTTATCAAGTCATGGTCACGCATGTTTGCCAGCTTTCAGATATGTAGTACAAAAGGTAATTATAACCATTGCAAATGATACATCTTCCCAGTGCTTCAGATTCAGTGAGTTAACCTTAAATGCAGGGCAGATTTAAAGATGAACAATTTACTTAGATAAAGGAAAACAGAAAATATAATTAATCATTTGCTTATCCTTCAACCCTAGTTTACAAAACCGTGGTGCAACTTTATTGAGCTCAAAATTGAAAGGTGACAAGGTTAATGCATAGCTTTAGACCTCATGGTTTCATTAGCAAACACATTACAGACTGCAAAGCTGAACTGACAGTAATGCTAGGCCCAAACAAAGTAAATAATTATTGGCTTGGCAAATGAGGAAGCACTTGCAGAGTTTGTTTACATTTAGGTTTTGGAAAATTCATGTTGGCAACAAGTCAAATACAGTTTGACTAGTAACTGTGACAATTGCTCACAGATGCAGCTGGAAGAACAACAAAAGAATGGATTTATGGTTCTTTTCTCCCCTGCATTTTTCCCCTTTGTTGTCTTTTTTCTAGTGCTGTTTCTTCTTTCTCTTTTTTCTCTCTTTTTTTTTTCTTTTCTTTTTTTTTCTTACCATTTTGGATCAATAACAAACTTGTAGCCACAAAGATAAGTGGGTTTTCATGGCAGATGGGCCTTGGAATGTATAAAAATCTCATGTTGCATTTTGTCTTTTGGCCACATATTGGAAAAGACACAGCTGTGCTCAAGCTGTACTCATAAAAGCCTTGCTCACTGACAAAATGTATGAGTGCCTTCAATTCCTGTGGGTCTGCACTGGATTTTCAGGAGAAATACATCACTTCAGTGCTGGTGCACTGTTAACAAACTTCATCAGGTTCCAGGGGTATGGAATTATGCCTCACCTCAATTCCTTTTGTGCAATTCATTGTTTGGTTATACAAAAGAATATATTGTTGGAATTCAACTAATAAGGCAGCCTATGAAAATTAAAATAATTCAATATCCTGTAGCTGATGTAGAAAAATTGTGAAACTGCATTTCCCTTTCCAATATTTTATACAGAATGCAACTATTCAAAACAATTAATTTTTTCAACATCCTAATATGAAGTAGTCTCACAGAATAAAGAATCAGTAAGAGCCAAGTATTAAAAAAGAAAGTTCACATAGAATCAGACCATTCTGTAAGATATAGTCAACAAATTATACACAGGAGAGGATTATTCATTTAAGCCCAAGAAAATTTAGCTGCAGAAAACAGCAGTAATTGCTAAAGCTCACTTTCAGTCAGAGTGAGCTAAAAGAGTTTGGTCAATTCTTGTCAGATCAGCTCATTTAAGTGTAATTCATGTAGGAAAATTGGGATTCCTAGTCTGGTCAACAGGAATCTATTTTATCTTCCCCAGCTTAGTAAACTACCAAACTTAAGTCTCATTATCCACCCTTCTAAAGACTAGTAACACATCCAAAATATTTTGAAAATCATCATCCAAACTAGAAACGGAAACTTTGGTGATCATTTGTGCATTTTGCAGTTCTTTGCAATGCACTCTTTATATTATGCTAATGTCATTATATTTTTATTAGTTTGAAAATAATTAGAATACAAATGATAAATTACATTTTTGCATTTCACAGTGCAACTATAAAACAACATAATAGTATTAAATGCTCATTGCATTTGTCTTAGGAAAATAGAATCAGCAGGAACAGCCCTCCCTGAAAAATTATCAGGCCAGGATATACTAGGCATAAATACTCCTCCAAGATCTTGGGTAGATGACAAGATTTTCTCACCTTGCTGACTTGCAATGATTAAGGACCAAAAAGGGCCGTATGTCCCATCTTTCCAAGCTATAGATGCATTGCCATAGCAATATTGCATAAGAGATTATTCTCTGCTGAATATACAGAGGTGTTTTTGCTTAACTGATCTTTATTCTCTGTGCAGGACAGAGTGTGTATGAGCAGAGACAATATATCTGTTGAAAGCCATAACAGATAAATATTCTCAATTGAGATAAATGAAATGATTCAATAAAATTGAGCATCCTTAATTGATATCACCATCACAAAGTTTTCTGGTAAAATGTTGGAAGCGAGATAAAAAAGGTTTAGAGAGATTAAATTCTCAGTAGATGCAGAAAAAAGAATATTTGTAGATACAAATCTAACAGGGGAAAAAATCCATAACGAGAAAAAACAGTGTGAAAATGGCATGGTAGAAAGTACTTCCAGTGGGTGTATAAACAGAGAGCAATATTGATTAAGGTGTATTCTAATCAATAGGCAGATACTTCAATGCTTTAAATGCAGTGGCTCTGACGACCTGAAGAGAACATTGTTCCACTGAGTGCAAAGGTTAGATACCTATGCTCTAAAAACTGTAGAGATGTGATACTGTCTAATTATTACAAGGAATCAGATTCTTACACAAAATGTCAAAATTTCTAAGTGTCAAGGAGGTAGGCAACACTAGCAGGAATGTGTTGTTTGTTTGATTTTAACATAAACATTTGAGTAAACCTTATAATGACACTTCAACTATAGGGCATTTATCACCTTCTTTATCACCTTTATCTAAGGAAGCGACCTCTAAATTAATCTCTGCTAATAATAATGAATAGTAGAAAATATTGAATAACACCATGGAAGTCTGAGGTTTTTTGCACCATCATTTTTTTTTTCTTTTACACCATCATTACACTCAGTGTATTTTATATAAAAATACTGTTTTCTTTACTTTTTGTCCAAAACCCATCAAATATTGTTCGGATGTTAAAAGGTTTGCCTTACTCTGAGCACTTTATTGAGGAAGAAAAGCTTCTCCAGTGTTCTGCTGATGCTCAACAGAACATTTCTGCATAGAATAAGTGACTGATTCAGTGAATCACACCTGTACCAGCTTTACCTTTCCTCTTCCTTGGCATAGAGAATGAGTTTGCAATAGCACCTTCTACATCTGCACATTTCTTAACAAACATGTCTGCCACAAGCTAAATTACCTTTGATAGACTTTTTTCACAACCAGTTTTCACAACCAGTGTCAATATTCAGGAATTTGCAGCTGCCCTATTCTCTACAGAGCAAAACCTGTTTGACTTCAGTCTCTACCATCTGCTGCTGCTGCCTCATAACCAAACCAGAGGAGTCATTTCCCAAACTAAGCAATCATCATCTACAATAATACGGGTTTGGGTTGGTACACCCCAAGAGCATTTTAATCTTCCCAAAGATCTGAAGAGATACTGTACTATATATAAAAAAATGTTACATATTATTCTTCTACACTGGCTTTCTTTTCAGGAAGATGAAAATTGAAATGTCTTGATAAAACAAATGCCTCTAGAGCTCTATCTGCTCTCTGTATAATCTGAACAGGGTTTAAAATGGTCATCAATGTCACCACTGTATCACTTTGTGCTGTGCAGACTTCATTGGTTGAATTCAGTGGAAACTACAGATGCTGAACATCTCCTACTATCAGGCACATAAAAATTCATCTTCTGAACAAGCTATACATACAAATACATATACCTGATAGAAATAAAAGATTGTCTCAATAATGTACAATGTTTTACACTAATCCCTTCATGTCCTACATCTCAACAAATATTAGTAAACAACCTTGGGTATGCATCACAACATAATTTTTTATTTTTAGAACAGTTGTTAGCCTTTTTTCCCAAATTGAAAAATATTCACAAGAAATGCTTTTCAGTAAATCAGAGGAGTTTATGTGTTCATCAGCAACTGATATGTACAACCACATGGGAAACAGTTTTTCAGGACTGGTATCTGATTTCATAGATTTATCTGGATATGTCAGATAAATACACTGTATTAGAAGATCAGAATTCAAATTGCAAACTCAAACAGGCAAAATATAATTAAGAATGACTAAAACCAATAGTTCTGTCTTTGCTAATATAAAGCATCAGTCCAGTGTAACAAAATACTAACAAAAACATTGTCATGGCACTGATAGACAGATTTCACATTTACCCTAGGATTACACTAAAAATTATCGCCAAGGTCCAGGCTGAACATGCCCTGAATCATCTGGAATGACTGCCTGTTAGAAGTTTTTACATACCAGAATACTTCCCTAACTAGAATAAATCAAATAATTTAGGATGGTAAGAGACTGTTAATTGCTTTAGTACATCATGATGATCCTAGAGCTATTCTACCTAAAACTCTGGGGCTGACTATATACAAAGTATTGACATTTGGAGTAAAGCCCACTGATCTAAGGGAAGTGCAGTGGAAATGCTTTCCTTAGGGGAAAAAAGAATGACATTTGATCCCACTTCCCTGTTTTGAGGGCCTCAAAAGGAGTGTTTCCAAAAGAGAGCAAGTAGCAAGGGTACTTTTTGTGCCTTGGTGAAATCCTAGTAGAGTTTATCTGAGACTAGCTCATTTTGAGATGAGTGGAAATGAAAATAATCTTCAAGTATACAAAATATCCATGTGTGTAATGCTGCTTGGAGACAAAATAAAAAGTGCTGTTGCCCGTATGTGTCTCGTAGATTGGTTGGTTGCTTTAAAGATTTTTAATGAACTGAAGAAAATAGGCCTGAGCTTAATAAAATTTAGCACCAACTGTTTTTTAAGAAAGAGAATACATGAATTAAAATTAAGATTTGAGAATTCTATACAGTTGCAGCTAACTACCAAACCCACAAAAAGCCTAGAAAGTTAAGCAAATAATTAGGATTTAGACTGATAAATTTTAAAGCACTGAAATTAAACTCAGCAGCCTATGACACTGCCAGTCAAGAACAGCAAGAAACAACCTGACAAAGAAAGTAAATTATTCAATTTGCCCATTCTTTTAACTTAAAGTGTCGCTTAATATGTCTCTATAATGGGATCACATCTTTACATATTTATAGTACTCATCGGGATTTTGAAGTCTAATTTGAATTTTCAATTGTATATTTAAATAATATAAAAAACAAGCAACGTGAACTTAAAATACTAATTTCTCTTTCAACTACATTTTCAAAGTCCAAAGCATAAGAACAACAGTCTATTTCTTCTTTCTAGGAAATATACAAAAAGGAACAGGTTCAAACAGCTATTCTATACCAAAATATGGATGAAAAATATCCTGACACACAAAAAAACCTAAACCAATTCACTGCTATCAAGACAGACTTTTGCTGTGACTCTTGCATGTCCTCACTGAGTCAATAATCTTACTTTAATATCATCACCATTCTCCCTTCTTTGGTCTTTTGTTTTCCTGTTGCTTCTGCATTTTCCCACAGAGGATTAGACCAAAATATCTTTGAGACAGGGTCTTCACTCTGCTTCTGAACACAGTAAGCTGCCTTGGCCAAACGAGGGGAAGTGTGAAATAATAAACAAGCCAGCCCACCAGCCCTCACACTTCATCATCTCACAGTGGCTTGCAGTATTTGAATGCATTGTTCCATCTCACAATACAGGACTTTGGGGAACCAGGAAATAATGAAAATTCTGTCACTGTTGGCTCTCCCTACATTATACAGGGGCTGAGTCTGATGTGGCTAATGGATACAGATGCCAGACTGTTGTGTTTCCTCAAATAAAAGCAGAAAAGGCAGGTCACAGCTGATATTTCTCCCAGACCTCTGTGATCTTACCCTTCAGCAGACTAAAGGCCTAACTAGCCAGTCAACCAGACTTTTACATTCTCTTGGTTTTCTTGTCAGAATAGAATAAAAGCAAACTAAGCAGAAATTCTGTTCTCTGGGACATTTCAATTAATAGCTAAGAGGTAGCAAGGAATAATACTGGCCATGGGTTTAGAGCACCCATAGCACAGTCCCACACTGCTGGTCATAGAATTGGTACAAATTCATGGACAAATCATAAGTTGTAAATTGGTGGACAGATTTTATTGATTCAGCTGTTAACATATTTGGGTTTTTTTTAACATATCCCTGGGCAGAGAGTTGGTAGATGCCCTATCCCTGGAACTGTTCAAACTCAGGTTGGCCAAGATTCTGAGCAATTTGACCTAGTTAAAGACATCCCTGCTGGCCTACGTTTAAAGTTCCTTTCCAAAACAAACTCTTTAATGATTCTATGATTCTACAAAAATGACGCTAAGAAGCATATCTGTGGCAAAATATACAGTCCTGTAGAAAATATACACACTGGAAGGGTTGTGGGTGGAATAGTAGTAGTCTGTGAAAAGTGTCTTTAGAAAAGACGTGATTTTTTTCTAAGATTTGAAAGCCATAGGTTTTCCTTCATATAGCCAAATGTTGCTCAAGAACACAAGCAAATCTATAGCAGGGATTAAACTCTTTCAATTGAAAAATAATAAAAAAAATTGAAAATAATAACAAAATCTTCAATCAAGTAGTCTTTCTCCATCTCTCTCAAGTTATGCCTCAATAATTTTTCTTTATTTCTTCCATAGCAAGATCCTCTTTCTTTCTTAAAGCAGTAATAAATCACAATCGTTATTGATTTATTTTCCTCACATAGAGGAGTTTTTGAGCATACATTTAAGTGCCATTGAAAAAAAAACAAACTATCTTCACAGTCTTGTACTTTTTTAACCCTGTCAGAGGCATCAGTGGTGTTACTCGTTTCTTAAGAGCTCAATTTGGGTTCCACCAGACTAGAGGGAAAACTTTATTTGAGCTATGCCAAGTTTCCTTTTCTCTTCGTAGTCTCTCTGGGCTGGATAGAAACACAACAGAACCCTAGGCTGCCTCTTTGCCATCACTCTCTGCATCCTGAAAGGCCAAAACACACACTTACACACTTTGACTTCCTAATGAGCAAATGTATCTAATAGAAATGCAGCACATACAACATTAAAGAATGAAGAGCACCTAAAGTGTAAATAAACAATAGCTTTAACTTTATATAATCATGTAATTATGCGTGAAGGAGTCAAAACACAAATATAGGAAAGCTAGCAAAACATGAATAAAAATATGTCATCAGAATCTTCCAATTCCACTGCCCCCCCCCCCCAACTGAATTTTTTAAATATAGCCAAAGTTAATTTATGAGCAAAAGCTTTTCCATAGTATTTTAATGCTACTTGAATTGGACACCAGATCTCAGTTTGCATTTCAGTGTTTCTGGCCCATATTTCGGTTTTAACATGACAACACATCCAATTTTTCATAGTATTGATTGCTTCAACTTGTTTACACAGATTGCAGTATTTTGCATATTTCACCTATGTGACTAAGTCTGAATTTCACAATCTTGTAATTTATATTTTAAATTGCTGGAAGCACATAATCTGAGTGTTTATGTGTAGTCCTACATTACATATGGATTCTGTGTACCTCTGGATTCCATCTGCGGATATACTGAGAGTAGCCATTTATTATGAAAACTTTCACCCCACATAATATTAGGAGCCCTAAATCATACATCAAAAACCAGACTCTACTTTCTTGCTATCTATTTCTTCATATAAAGACAAGAATTTTAACGTCTTCTTACAGGCATTCACCTAGATTGTCACATTTTGCTTAAATCAGTAGATTTTTCTTAGTTCCATTAAGAAAGTAAGGAATTGCAAATAATCTTAGTGCAAATTCTAAGCACACTGCTATCAAGTATTTTGAAGATGAGAAGCCAAAATTTCAGCTTTAATTAATCACTCTTATCCATTGTGATGGGTCACTTGTACAGAAAAATCTACTTTTCCCAAGAGAGGTATCCAAAGCCATGTCACAACATGATACATCACTAGTTATCTTTGGATTTAAGATTAGGCATAGCTAACAAAAGTAATACTGTGTAACAATACCACAGCAGAGTTATCTTTATGGCCACCTACGGTCTGTTCCTGAGGAAAAAAAATCAGTTGTAGACACTTGCTTCTTAATATGTGGAGCTATGAACCTTTAGCCAGACAGGATCAAAGCACAGCTTTCCTCTGCAGGTACAAAGTAGCCTTTTACAGAACACGGGTATTATTCACGTCTTTCTGAAAATACAACATGAACAATTTAGCAAGCTTCTAATCTGTTTACTGGACTCCACATGCAGAGGTTTTATTTACACATTTATCTTTAAGCTGACCTGCCTAATAATGACACGTCATATTGCAGGAAATGAAAAAATTGCATTCCCCTGCTTTTTCCTGTGAAAATATAAATTTATGTTCAAAGACTCTACTTTTCTCCATTTGCTAGATGTAAATATGTCAGAGATACATTAAAATGGCATTCAATATAGACTACTATTTTAAAAACAAACTTGTCATTCTTTTCCTGCTGAATTGCTCATAAATTCAAGTATGAATAAAGATATCAGATTACATTAAATGCATTTTGGTATCTGTAACTTTCTGTAATGAATTAAAACTGGCTGATCATGTCTCAAGTGCATTTCATTTTTCGTTGATTCATATAGTGCAATATAACCTTCAAAATTCCCTTATGCCAACAAACTCATTCAGATATGCTGAGTGCAGATTAAAGTGGCTATAAGACTGAAAACTGCATCAAGACATCAGAGAATGCAGTAGAGGTATAATGAAAGTGTAAACAAAACCTGTAAATATAGAAATTACCTTCTATATAATCCACTACTGAATTCAGTGGAGAGTTTGGGTGTTAGAAGAAGACATATTAAAGCAGAACAAATTGGTACCATCGCTATATTGAGACTGTTTCATTCGGCTCCATTTAAGATTTTTTGCTTCAGGACTCAGCACAGAAAAATATTTACTCTCTTATTCCCTGAAAATAAACTTTATCCCAAAGTAAAATTTAAAGCTAAGGTGTTTTAAAGATAGAACTAAGAGAGCATTACATCTTTATCACCTGATTGTTTTTGAAGTTACTTTCAAAAAATAACCTTTCTTACTTTCTTGGTATATGAGCTTTTTGCTGCTGAGTTGTGAAATCCAATCCATCCTTTAAAGGCTTTTTAAGCAAAAGTGCATTATTACTGACTTAGTAGCTTCTATTTTTTCAGTGGTAACTATGGTTATGGATGAATGCTTTCAACAGAAGTTAAAAGAGAAAATGAGTCATTAATGATACCAAATCAGAGCCTTGTGTGCTTAGTGAAGCCTGAAATAATCTTCAGGTTTCAGTTAGCATGGAGAGCTTACACAGTGTCTTCGTTTTCCACAATGAAAATGCCCACAAAAATGTTTTCATGCATAACTTTTATCCCCAAGATTCTATCAGCAGAAGTTACCTATGACACTAAACAGTTAAACATCATGAATGGGGGGCGGATGGAGAAGAGAAGGGGGAAAAAAAAGATGCATCTGGCAGCAAGGAAAATAAAACAGTTTTTGTAATTCAGTATCTCTGTTTATGGACCTTTTGTAGTCATCCTCCCCATTTCCCGTGGACTTCTCCTCCCCAAAGACTGCACTTATCTAACACACCCAGACAGCAACACTTACACACCTAGTAAAGGATATGTTTAAAGAACTGGTTGTTCTTAATCTGTGCATTCATTGTAAACTGTGATAAAATACCTTTGCCTTGTAGCTGTGTGGATCCTTTGATTTGGAACTAGATTGGTTTTGCATGCATGGAGATGATTTGCAAGTGGGAAATTGGGTATTCAGAGCAATGCATCTGCACCAACTGCTGGGTCAGGGCAACTCCAATTCCCGTGCATCTGACCAGCTTCATGCCACTGTATTTCTGAATTGGTATAGTAATGTGCTGAATCAAATCCACCATGAAAGGCACAGGATCAAAGGAGGAAATACTTGTACCACTCACCCAAGTGCCTGCCCTTTATATAACTTACCTCTTGCACCAAGTAGATTAGTGCTGATGAATAGCTGGAGTGCAGTTTCAGTCCTAGTAACATGCTATGAAACATCTTGCATTCAGTGGCTAATCCAGACTTCTCCCTTCTCTGCCAGACCACAAACCTTTCATCATAAACTTCTCCATTCATCTTACACTGGCATGAAGAGGCGACCCATATTGGATACATCTACAGATGTTTTATTAGTAGCACATGTTTTGGATGCTGGAATTATATGAGAACATACTGTGATCCAGCTGCAGGTGTTTACTAAATAGGAAATAAGTAGAAATACCATGGAGGCACTCTAGGAATGAAGCAATTCAATATTAATTTAATTTACTCAGTGTTTATGTTAGCTGATTTAAATCTAAATCTGCTGCTCTTCTGAGTTTATTCCTATTCCCAAGACACACATTTCCCTAGACATGGTTACCTCAGTCCCATGAGTACCCCCTCTGAACTATCACTGTAAGTAAGGAAAAGCCAGCTCCACATGGAAGGGATGCTGACATGAGGGCTCCTGGGAGCCCCAGGGGAGGCCAGACAGCAACATTTATGGCTGTGCACGTCCTCAGAGGCATGGCAGATGCTGTGCAAAAGTTTAGATGATTCTATATTTAGATTTATGTAAGTAATATCCGTTTCTTGATTTTTTTTTTTCCTTATAAGTTGTCTCTACATGCTACATAGAAAGATAAAATCGGGTGAGGTGGTGTGGGGGGAGAGGGGAGTGAAAAGAAGTGTTTCAGTGCCATTAACAGCTTATTGAGTTCTGGTTGTTTCTGTTCCAAAAACCCAAGTGATAGAAAGGGTTTTGCAAATGAATTGTCAGGTAGTTAGAACAGAGAAGTATTAATTTCTCTTATCACTCATAGCCGTAAGTAATAGCTTTATCCTTTCTCATGTAACTTTTGTCTTCTAAAACACAGCTGTTATCCTGAAGGAAGAATAAAACAGAACCCTTGGAAATTTAATAACAAAAGGCTGTGAATAAATATCACAGGTCTTCTGGAATGGATACTTTAAGAAAGGCAACTATAAGCTCTTTGATAGCTGGTATCTTGGGTAAACACATAGGATATAGGGAAGAATCAAATACCATGTTCAGACTCGGAGCCATGTTCAGATATAGCACAAGAAAACCCAGATAAGAAATCAAAGTATGAAAGGCTACATTTTCTTTTATTTGATATTTTTTTAATTTGAAAATCAGGTTATTTGCAACATTGAAAGGTTTTTGGCCCTTAATTGTTAGCAAAAGGAAAGCATTGGTTAAATATGCTCATATTAGAGGGTTTATTTTTTCATTCACTAACAACATAGTTAAACACACAGTTTCTGTCACACTGCAGATTCAAGGAACGTATATTAAGAAAAACAGGCAATTTAAAATTAGACTTACTCCTATTAGAAGGTGCATCCTGTGAGCTGTCAAGACTTGTAAAAATGTGACAAAACATACATCAGTGCAGGGAGATATGTCAGAAGTTTAACAAAAACAATTTTCCTAGGGTTAAGAAATGCTTATACTGCTGTTATTAATAATAACTTCTGATTAGTTTATGAACACACAATAAGTATCTGTACTATGATTTCTGAGATTGTGGTGGACTGTGCACAGTAGTCAAAATATTTTTGGCAATGATATTTGGGGTTCATTTCTTAATTAAAATAATTTACAACAGTCTGTTTACCTTTTTTACACCATTAATTGTGCTGATGTGAGCCGACAAAAAACTCCAGAACATCTAGAGGTGCAACAAGTATTTTTATATTCTCTGACTTTTTTCCGTAATTAGATTATATATATTTTATGTGAACTGTTTTTACACAGTTATTTTGGAATTCTTCCGTAGTTCTTCAAAGATATATCAAGAACTGTCTTGCTTGTTTAATTAGATATCTATTTGTCTCTTCTAGCATACATTTTCTCAGTTATATGTAAAAAAATTAAAACATAGCAAAACTTGGGAAACCTCTTTTTGCTTTGAACTGCTAATGAATTCCTAGTCTGCTTCCTAAATTTGATGTTGTCAATATGGAAGATAGCCTTCCTTCTTATGACAACTTATTTTCTGCAAAATTTGTCGTCAGAGATTTTATCTAAAGGTGTTTTTTAAAAAACAAAACAAAACTTTAACAGTCCTTTTATTCTTAACCACTTTCTTCTTGTTTCTTCAAACATTTAAGGATAGCCTAAGGTTTTACACCTCTTTGCAAAAGCAATGTTGGCCTTTTAGTGGCACATATTAATTAATGTATTTTAATCCTTTTATAATTATACAGTCTGTATTTTACCTATGACTAAAGGTTTGTTAGTCAATATTTCACCACATTGTCTTGTAATGCAGTTTAAGATTATTTGCCATCTTCTATTCCTCTCATAAGGTACACTGTTTCTGTGAGACTAGAAACAAAATCACAATTTATCATATTGCAACTTTAACCTAACAACACCTAATGCCTTTGGGACTCAAAAGAAATAGTTCATATTGTTTTCTAGGCAGAAAATTATTTATCTATTCAGCAAGGTAGTTACACATTGTTCTTTTGAGGGCATTACCAATACATACTGTCAAAATACAGAATATTATCTGCCAAAACTATTCTGCAAATCTCAGTATACCTGCAGTTCAAGACTGGACAAAGAATATTTAATACCAACGTAAAAACACTCTGTATCTATTTCAGGTGGGCTTTTCTTGTCTAAATTTTCAGGTGACAGATTAAAAACTATTTCCAAAGTATCAGTATTTTTGGTTGATGAACATAATGTAACCTTTTATTCCTAAAAACAGTGGGCTGACTTCCATAGTGATATTTCGTACACTATGAGAGCTTTGTGTTACACAAGAGTGTTCACACAGGCTAATTTCATGTGTCTTAATGTGTAGTAAATATACACAGCAGATTGGTGCACACTGTAGCCTCACGACACAAGAACAATCTCAGGTAAAATGCAGAAGCCGGGAGTTTCTAGTTTCTAAAAACCAAATACATGTCAAACAAGCCCCTTGCTCTATAACCAATAAAACTCTTTGTTCTTCTATATGACTCTCACTTCATTTTATGGTCTTCATTTCATTATTTCTAATAAATCAAAGAAGAGACTGACTCATCATGGAAAATTGTGTAAAAGTAGGACAAAGATAGAGATAAATCCAGGAGATGTGGACGAAGGAAAGAAAATTGATTTATTTGCAGAAAGTTTTCTGTGGAGTAAGCCTGGAAATGAGAATGTGTTGTGAAATGTGGAGGGCATTAAATCATGTCTAAACCTAAGTTAAAACACTCGGTACAGTGAACTGCTTTAAGTTAATCACAAAACTTACAGATGAAATTGCAATGCTAAAAAATACAGTCAAAATTAATATGTGAAGACCAAATATATGATAACTGCTCTAGAGTAGGAATGGCACTACTTCAAACTCTTTTGTCTTTAATTATTTCCCAAGTTTTACAGTTGAGTTGTTTAGCTTGAAAAAATGCTGACATCCTGCAAATGTCTAATGCAGTCTGTAGGTTGAATCCAAGAAAAATATGTATTTTGCCAGAAGTCACTTAAAAAGATTTGTTAAAGTCAATATTTGGGGGTAAAATGGTCTAAAATGTTATAGAAGGATAAATAGATAGATGATAGATAGATAGATAGATAGATAGATAGATAGATAGATAGATAGATAGATAGATAATTAGAACAGATTTTAATACTTTGCTTACCTTTTGGTATCCCTTTTGTATTGAAATTGGAAAAGTATTCCTCCTTTCTCTTTCTTTTCTTTTTCTGGCCAATGGAAACTTGTTTGCAAAGGCACAAAACAGTGACTTTCATCAGTCATGTAGAGTTCCGTATTTAGTGTCATCAAATTACATTTTCTTTTATGCACATCACCCTAACCTATCTGGTTTTCCTTGGGCACACAATCATGTCCTGTATAAATTTACAAGCTGTGAGGGGAAAATTTCACTGTGTTTAACAGTGTTGTACTCAAAGCTTTCACTACAATAAGGCATTCTAGGTTAAACACAGTAAATTTTTTTCTAAGTTGCATGTACAGTCAGTTGGCTATGTACTATTAAATTCATAATGGTTACATGTAAATGGCATTTTCTTCATATATAACTGTTTCATTCATCCATACAAATGCTTTTATTCTTGACAAGAAAGGTGTTTTCTGTATAAACAGGAAGAATTTCTCTTGTGTTAAATATTGTGACCGGAATACTTACATAATTGCAAAAAAAAATCTCTGGGGTTTTTTGCAACAGTTTAAAATTCAGAAATAAGATTATAATATAAACATCAATGAAATTATAGGAGCTAAGTAAAGTTTTTGAGAAATAAAGTAAAAGATATTTATTCACAGGGAGAAATCCATAGCATGTGAAAGAATATTTTATTTTTTTGCAACGGTTTTTGCACATTGACTGCATATGCATTACTTAGGATGAGAACATGTCAGTAAGACCATGATATTTGTGTGTGTGTGTGTGTGAAAACAGGCATGAAGAATATTTAATTAAAAAATAAAAATTTCTTAAGAATTCATTTAAATTAATACTGACCTTTCATCCACCAATTCTAGGCTTTCTCTTTCTGTTGCATTTTTTAATTTATATTTTTTACGTTCCAAAATATTTCATTTATACTCACAGACACAAACACTAAAGCTAGTTACATATGCATATTTCATGTAATATTGAAGCAAACAGTAGCAACAAGAGCAACATTATTATATGAGGGAAAAACTGTTTATTTTTCAGTTTGGAATACCTTTTATCTGGCAGTGAGGGCAGTTAGGATGGCTGTTGAGCCTAAACAGCCACCTCTGTTGAAGGTGTCCACACATCCTCTGTTCTGTTCCTTGGTCAAACACCCTTGCAGTGTCTGCAGTGCTTAGGGAGATGTTTGGGCTTGACTGGGCTGTCAGTCCTAATCTGGAGAAATCACTTTTGAGGGCATGTAACCCTACACAGTTGAGACCTAGATCAGGCAATTATTTGGAAAAGAGTGAAACAGTGGAATCTTATCTAACTCGTATTGAAAATAAAGGAAATGAATCAGTGTTAATCACAATAAAAATTACATATTAAAAATTAAATACTACCACAGTAAAATCGCAAAGGATTTAACAATTCAAATCTCAAATGAAAAACCATTCTTTCAGTGTGTCATTCTAACCTTTCACCTTCTTTGGACAATAGAACAAAACTCATTATTATTCAATCTGAATGTATACAGATTATAGAATAAACCTAGAAGCCAATACTTGCATAAATTAATTCAATTTCTTTGCATTCAATGTGAATAATGGGAAATATTTATCAATATATATGCTTTTGTACTGTGATGTACTTGGAAAACTGGCAGAAAGTTATGCTGACTCTGATTCATGGCTTTAGATATTATTCTGTGGAGTAGAGAAGTTTGGATTTACTTCCCTGAACATCCAAGATTCAGAAATGGCTGCAGAAGTTTTTTGTTGTTTTTTTTTTTTTCCTGCTAAGAAAAGTTCCAGTTCTTTTTGAATTTTCTGTCAAAAGCGTGATTCATACCATATCTGGTTTTGAACAAAGAAGAATCATATGAATGTTAAGAATATTAGCCCAGGAACTTAAAATTGTTTGTTCATCTTTAAAAAGGTACAACACCTTTATCTCCTTGCTCTCCCCCTTTCCTGTCTTGTGGAAAGCCATCTCAGCTTTGAAACAGTGAGTTAATGGATTAGCCCCATAGGTGGGTTTTGCTTTATTTTTTTTTCCATTTCCCTGTTGCGTCTTAGTTCAATCCAGATCTAGTGGTATAATGCAGTTGATACAGAGCCAGTAAGACCAACACAGAGATCCTAGTTTAATCACTTAACCAGTGAGGAGATAGAAGAATGGAAAGTATAATCCTCCCAAATTAAATGTGTATCCAAAAGAAACCAGTAATTCTAATAGCCTCAAAAGATTTATCCATTCTGTCTAAATTAGCTGGCTATGTGATACAAAATAAACTTTTTTTCTCATTTTAATGCTGCTCCAGATATCTCCATTCCAACTACATCTAAATTTAAATGGAGAAACGACATATTGACTTTAGACTCAGCAACTGAGAAAAAAACCTCACACAGTGGTAGATATGAATTAATCAATGGTCATGGAAGATAGCAGAAGTGATTCAAACCGGGTGGAAGCCTCAGGTGACTTCATTTGCATTAAAAAACCAAATTGAGAAAATTATGCAATTGAGGCAAATTGTACTATTTGTAGAGAGACTTGAATTAGGGACATATGATGCATGGGAGCTGAAATGAAATGCCAAGGGTCAAGAAAAAAGTGCAACTTTAAAATAATTCAGTCCTATCTCTGGAATCAGACCTCTTTATCTTAGACATGTGCAGAAAACCTGTGGATCTATGTTGATATGTGGTTTGAAAGCTCCAGGCTTTTTCTTTTTTTTTCTATTTTTTTTTTTTTTTTTTTTTTGCTGATGTTAAATATATTACTTTAAAGAAAGACATGCTCTGCTTTTGAAGAATGATCCTGCCAATTATGAGAAGACCCTAAAAGGTCGGACTTTTGGGCTCTTTTATAATACTGACCAAAATATTGCCCATGTTGCATTAAGACATTCTAGCCTTTGTTCAGCAAGAATTATTCTAGAGGCTTAGCTTGATATTAGCTGTAAAAACTAATTCTTTGCAGAATTTGACCTGCTAATACTTATAGGATGAAACAAAGCTTGAAATACCTTCTTAGAATAGGTTGTTTTCACAAATCTGACATTGAGGCATTTCCAAATGATACTATAAATTCATAGTTTTCAAAGGTTTGCTAAATATTTGGAACAAATATCAACAGCAGTATTTATTAACCACTTATGAGTCTTAAAATAGTAACCATACTGTGACAGTATAGAGGCCTTTTTAGATCTTTAGATTTACTTTGTAAAACTGAAAACACACTTTTAGAGTGTATGTAGCATGTATAAAAGGGTTTAAATTAAGCTGCACAAGCTCTCACAAGTGACAAGACAGACAATATGCAAAGATACTGTTAGTCACTTCCCCTGATATCCACTTAATTTCATAAGATCTGCAAATTAGTCATGCACCTGTATTGTTTAACAAGTGATGATGAAACAAATGACATGTAAAGTCAGTCAACAGGCCAGGCATCTGTCACATGTGTCAACGTAACCAGCAATAATGTATGTAAAGTGTGAATCCAAGGGAAAATTTTGTAGCTCTCTGGACTTTTTTGCGAGTTCAGACCTGGTCAGGAGAGAGAATCCTGTGACCAAAAAGCAGCACAGTCTGACAAAGGCACTCAGTGACTAACACATGCTGCCTGCAGGATTGTTTTACTTACTATCACTAGAAACCAATAACTAAACCTTTCCCATGCTCCATTTACCTTTATTATGCTGATAGTATCTGAAAATATCAAGGAAGCCATTTAAAAATAGGTACAAATCTGTAATAATGCTCTATAATGTATTTATTACCCAAATTGATGTGTTTCTCTAGTAGATGGCCTGCTACAAAAACAATACTCATTAAATAATGTATTCTTTTGGGAAAATGTGAAGTGATTATCAAATTTAAGACAAATATGTAAAAAGAGAGCTATCAAAAAATAGCACAGATAAAATTAGGGTAAGATAGGTTGACGTTTTCTTCCCAGAGGAAAAGTAACCAAGAAAATGTGACTAAGAACCACAGAAAACTATAGGAAAAGACTACTGAGAGGCATTATTTAGACTTGTGCTATTTTTGTACAAGTTATGGAAAAGTGAAGCATGGGAAGAAGGCACAGTTACATATTTTTAGCATTTACTACTTTATTGCTCTTTCTGTCTTTCACTGTAATGTGTGCATACACATTTTAAAACTGTGTAGAAGGATCATAGGTTGGTTTGGGGCATAATGGAAGCTTTATAAGATGTATGCAATGGAAAATTCCTAAAAATAATTTCCTTATGTGATCTCTTTATAGAGCACTTCCATGAGTTTTCTCACCTTCAACGAGATCGTTACTAAGGAAAAAAAAAATCCCAAACCATAAATAGTTTTGAAGTTATTTATTTGAAGATGTATACAAATGGAGACACAAGCTTTAGTAACACCAAACACAGTAATCTCTGATGCTTGCAATTACCACTCCAGCTGTGCTGTTCTGTCCCAACTTAAATGAAATCAGGAATGCATCCTGTCCACTGATCTGTGTTTGAAGTTCTACAAAGACAATGTTTTATGCAAATCTACAACCTTTACATTTGAAGTTTTGTCCATAAGTGTTGACATATATCCAAGTAAAATGGCATCACTTGACCTCAACTAAATAGCTAATCCTAGAATTGTAAAGGTACAAGGTACAGGGACAGAATTGTATCACTTATTTCTTTCTTAAATATTACACTTTAGCTTAGGTTAGGCAATGTTCAAATTAAAACAACATTTTTGCTCAGGAAAAGCTGTTTTCCTGTGAAACAAGTGAGATTCTTTGTAATGGCAAACCCCAAAATTTTGCAGCAGTGGTACAAAAAGGCTTTGCTCTTTAAATGTCATACATCCTCAGGCCTCCACAAAATACAGGCAATACATCCCACAGTATTCTTGTACACTCTGGTATCTTCTTACATTATTTCAGGCATTTTCAAGTGTGTGAAAAATTCCTCATTGTTTCTCCTGCAAATCATTTAGATGCAAAGAAGATATAGAACCAGAAACAGTGTATCAGTGATGTGCTCTTTTCTGTTAATAGGGTTAACATTTTGCCTATTGTTGATTTTGAAAACAAAATAGATCATATTAGCACTGCATATAATCACTTGTATGTTGTCTTGTACTCTCCAGTTCCCAATCTCCAGCACTTCAAGTTTACAATTTTTTCTGCTGTAGGAAGATTTATAACAAACTGAATAAAGCTTTTTTATATTCACAGAGCAGCATTTTTATTGTTTTCATCTAAACCTAATAGTAAGAGCTCACAGTGTCTTTTAAGGGAATAAAATGTGAAGTGAAAATGCTTGATTATTGTCACACATTTATGTGACCTGCTTATCTAGAACCATTACTGTAATTATTAGCATAACTGAAAGCCTGTTCTTTCAGGTTCATGTTTCTTTATGTGTAGCAGCTGTAAACCACAAGTGAAGTTTCTTATGTTAGACAAGGTGTAGCCATTAGTTCCGCTATAAAGCTCTAGCCACCAGTGCTCATTGATTTCTAGTTTCATATATCTTTAATGAGGAGATTAAATACTTGTTTAGGAAGCAGAGTCTGGCTTAAGTGGTGTTTGCTCATATAGCATGGACAGTCAAAGACCTCCCTAATATTTCCCTTTGGTAATAGAAGTGAAAAAACCTTTATTGCCCCAAATATAAACCATTTAGCTCATTCTGCAGCAGCATAGAATGTCTTATTATGGAAAAAATAATTAGAGATTAAATGCTGCAGAAAAAAAAGAGCACTTTCTAATTGAAAATAGACCTTTTCTCCCTGTTCCTTTAATTCTTTATGAACACCTGGGAGTATGCTAAATTATCATTTCAAATCAATAAAAGAAAAGAAAAAGAAAAAAGTCTCAGGTAAGTTTCATTTTCTGGTGAGTCATTAAAAAGTATAAAGACTCTGTCCCAGAAAGTGAAGTTTAATGCAGTTAAGGAACTGTGGAGATGCATCAACTATTTCTCACTGACGACTTAGAGTGAGAAGAGTAAGGAAAAGTGGGACAGACACTGCAGCAGCAAATACTTCCATAATGAATGTCAAACTGTAAGACTAGAGAAAAGCACAGAATCTCACTCTATGGAGAAAAACAATGAAAATATTCAGAATCTGATAGGGATACATGGACGAAAAAAGTAGGGCTGCCCTTCTGAGTGGTTTGCCTCACTAAACTCATGTCAAGTTCCTCTGCTTAGGGTATCAAAAAGCTTCGGTAGTGACAAAAAAAAAACCCTGACAAAATACCAGAATCCAAATATTCCTTTTGTCTGTATTATTTGCCCTATATCACAGTAATTTTTGAATAGGATCAAGATGTAGAGAATTGGTACAGGGAGAGGATGAATCTTGGAGATCAGCATGCCACTAAATTGATACCATGTAAACACCATATAGTATTGGAAAACCACTGCTGGGGGTAAATGAAATGAATTCACTGGGGCATCTAATCCTATTTCTGGAACACTTAAAGTGTTTAAATGCACTGGAAAGCAAACAAACTTCAAAGTGATCATTATACCCCTGACACTAGTACTTGTGTGGCTGAAATCTTTATGAGATTAAACCCCTACAGAGAAAGGAGTTGAACACAGTCAAAACCACTTTGAGACTGTCAGGAGGATACCAGTTTGAAAGCTCAGTGTAAGTCAGAAATGAAGCTAAATGTTGAATATTAAAGGCAGTTCAATATGCTGCGTGGAACTCCCTAATACACCTACAAGAGCCATAGACATAAAGTGAGTCACCTCTATGTCCATATTTTGTTCCTTACCGATTCTGTAAATGCTAACATCCACAAAGGCTGATATAACATCAACAATTTCCTGCTAAGCGAGAACGCTGGGTGACTCAATCACACTTCAGACTAAGCACATACATGAGTTACCTCACTGCAGTTCAACACTCTTTCTGTGATGGAAAAGCACAAAAATGTACAGCCACCCCATCTGAAAAGAAACTACTAAAACACTAAAATCTTTCCACAGAATGAGAAGAATTTCAATGCTAAAAAACATTTCCACTGAAGGCATAAATAAATTTAAATATTGAGCGTGTGGATTATATGTTTTTAGCATGTGTGCATATGTGTGTATGTGCTAAATAAATCTACCACAGTTGTAAATAAAAGATTTGTTTACACCTTGAAAAACAATAAAACACTAATTTATTTATTACTAGAAATCATGCTTCACACATTTTTTCCAGCCTTTTAATGAACTACACTTAGTGTTCCTTCTGTTTTGAAGAGTGCTCTTTTTTGCTTTTCAGTCTGAAATCTTATCAATATTTGCCACTCCAGCAAAAAGTTTTACACAAATGAACTGGTGAAATGGAATGTTAGCCTATAATAAAAGTCTGTCACAAAACAGTCACACTGGAGGAGACCTACCATTGATTTTTCAATAAATACAGCGAACAGCGAAAAATACAGCACACATTCCTCAACAGTAAATATCTTGGTGACTATTTTTCTTTCCTACTATTTTCAGTTCTTTTGTCTTCTGGCAATACTTAATAAAATATGGTTTCTTTAAATATAACTTCTGCAATGTGACAACCAGTTGAGAGCTGTATGGCAAGAGGATAATTACCAAGCTACTCTTACTACAGGGATGCTTTGCACTTTCATTCATTGGCAAAGCAAAAAATAACAGATTGTCAGTGATGTGGATGGAATGTAAAAACAGAAAAATCATATAAATATTCTAAAAAGGTAATTTAATTGTGAATAAGGATTGAAAAAATTTAACTCCAATATAACAGATCTATATTTCTGAAAACTGCATATATGTATTTTTTAAACACTTGGGACTATTTCCACTGATATATTATAGAAACAGTTATATATGTGCTTTTTTCATTTCCAATTGTACTGACGGCTGAGATTCTGGGGTCCAGATCCAAAACTCAATAAATCAATGAAAGATGGACTTAGACACCTCACTGAGGTGCAGATGTTGCAGCAGGCAGCCCTCAGTCCAGCCCCCAGTGCTTGGCCCCATTACTTGTCTGACTGCTCCTGGTGTCTTAGAGTGTCCTACAGCCTTGAAGAGTTCAGGAGCTCTAGAGGGCTTCTCCCATTCCTGATACTTGTACTGTCAATGCAAGTTCTAAATTTTGCAGGATGTCTCTGGCCCTGATTATTTTCAAGGTGTAAATATTTGTGTAGATGCAGTGCATGGTGGAGTCATAGCAAAACTATTTTAAAGTGACGACTCCATGCCTCTATATGCATGCATAACCAGCTGTGTACACATCGCTCTTGCACACATTACTCCATAGATCCCTACTAATCATACAGTTGAAGCTTATGTGAAGGCCTTCTAAAGTGGACAAAAAAGTAATTCTTTTAAAATATATATAAAACTGTAATTAGTGTATATTATTAAAGGTCCCAGTGTATGCTGTGGTGTAATGCTGCTTGAAGTATAAGAATTTTTTTAGGTAATTTCCCTTAACAAGCAACACTTCTTTTAACTACACTTTAAGTGCATAAAGTGTCAGTAGAAGCATTCATTGCACAGGACTTGTTTTTCTATACGAAGAGGAAATATATTCTTTTAACAGGTTTGCTCTTCTGTAGCCTACTTGTTTAAGAGGTGTCCCATGGCATTCATTTAGCTACAATGCTTCATCATAAAAACACATGAAAACTGAGCCTCTTATTTACAAGGCCCTGGAGAGAGAAAACAAAACACAAGGGAACTGCCATTAAGAACAGTTCTTATCACCATGGCACAAATAAACATTAAGGGTTGGCATCTCTTGGCAGACTTAAAATTAAGAAATGATTGATCAGAAGCTAGGTGCGTTGTCTGAAATTTAATTCCTTCAATATTCGCTGTATTTCCAATTCAGTTATGCATCATGTGTTTGTAATGATTAATTAAGATGAATAGTGGCAGTAAGTGACAAGCCAGAAATCTAATTAATGAAATGGAAAAAAACCAGGTCTTTCAAAATTTCTTTGAAAAGTTGATCTTTTCTTGGAATAACACTGATATACACAGGATCTTTCTTCAAATAGAGTGGTCTCAGTCATTATTTCATCTCTTTAATTGATTTAATCTACACAGTAAATTCTATGGTAGTCTATACCAAGCACTCTTCCATGGCTTTACAGTTGGATTATTCTGTAGTATATTTTGTAGTATAACATGTTTAGGGAAAGACTGAATTGACATAACTGGTTTTGAAGTGATCCTCACTGCTGTGACTATTCCCAAAGGCTAACCTCAGCTTAGAAAGGACAACCTCTCCAGGCTCCCTATAGTATAAATAGGGAGAGATCACTGAGAAGAAATAGTGCAGGAGCTTATATTTTAAATCATTTTCTAGAATAACCTGTCTGTCACCACTCACTGGAGGCTGAGGCTAGGCAGACTAGCAGCAGCATGCTGACTTGCGTCAGTATGATCATTTTAGCACTTGTGAATATGACTTCCTTTCTCCTGCCTCCAAAAGGGTAATTAAAAGTATATGAAACCTATCTTTATGTAAACTGGCAAACCTACACACACTTGTAGGCTTCAGAAGATAAGAACTTGGTGCTGACAGAAAGCTTCACTGTTCAAAATCATGTAAAATTTTCCTTGCCTAGGGCATCCATCACTATTAGAGTGGAAATCATGGGCAAGCCACCTGCCTGCTAAACAAATAAGAAAGCCAGCTTGTCTCAACTCATTGTTCTACATCTGAATGTAGAAGAAAGTAAACTCTGGCTTTTAATATCAAGATAAGAAGTAAAAAATCAAATCTCCTTAAAATTTGCACCTCAGTAGGTGTTATGTTGCTTCTAGCCTCTAGTATATTTGGGTAGAGGAGACTTGGAAGCAGACTTCAGTGTTGGATAACTACAGTTCTTCAGCATAAAATCATGTTTGAAGTTAACTATCTAAGCTCAAAAGCTCTTAATTGGAAGAACTGTGTTACAAGACAGATTTGCAACACTGGTTATAAATGGTGGGTGGCAAATGAAAGCAAATGCTCTGTTTCACCTCTGGCTGTGCAGCATGAGGTTCGAGTGTCCATCTCAAGCACACAGTCAGATAACCTGGTAGCTTTCACTACTGTCATGCCTCACACATCACACAAGTCATCTTCTCTGCTATGCTGTCAAACTATCTGCATGTTTATTGTGTATCTTTTAATGCTGAAGAATTATTTCCAGAAGGTAGGCTCAAGCCCAGAAGCCCATGGTAGGAAGACATGGTATTAATCAGAAAAAGAGTATCTCTGGCCTGGTGTTCTGCTTCTGCAGCAGTGACAATATTCTATTAATTCTGTAAAATTACTTTAATAGAATAACCTCTTTTTCAAAATCCGACAGTAGAATTAGTTCAGTGAACTCATTCTGAAACCCTCCACATTACTACATTAGCTATGCATATACAAATTAAGAATCCTACTAAGTTGAAGACTGTTCCTCATGAAAATTAGATTCACAGAGCTCAGCATTTCACTATGTTTAGAAAACAACTTCCATAGAAATTACTAAATGTACAAGTTTAGGAAACAAAACCTGACAAAAGGAATATTTTTAAGGGTTTTTCAAATTCTCTTGTAGTTGATTTTAAGCAGTGTCTGGTATATCTTTGCTATTCTATCCATTTCTGTACATCTTTGTCTTTACAGAATTTTGCTTCATTTTAATAATACACTCTGAAATGTCTCCTGCTTTTTTAGCTTTTAGGAGGGATGGTATCCAGACACAGATATTTAGCATGAGGCAGAGCCATTTATTTATTTGAGTATTCCTGTTACAAGTTTTTCACCCTTCTGAACAATAGTTCTTCATAAATTGCTTGCTTTTAAAAATTTCACTGTATAAATAATGTTTTCAATCAGCTATTAAAATGACTGCACAGAGTACTCACCGCTAGTTCAAAAGCTCACTAAGCCCAGCGTTTGTTACATTTTTCAGTACGTTTTACATTTATGTTATAGCACACTGCCCTTACCATCCCATTATCTTTTGAAGATCTTTTCTAGTGTATTCAACATTTTTTTCCTTTTTTGACCTACTTAAACATTGTGTTCAAATAAAAAACATCCTGCTTCACTGGCAGTCCTTTCCTGTCCATCAGTCCTGAAATATGATTTTAATATTTTCACGTTTCGACTATTTGTTGCAAGTCATACTCTATTTCTCTACTTACTCACTTTTCTGAATTGTTTCCCTATGAGATTTTGTCACAAGAAACTTAAAAAATCCAAATTATCTACTTTTGAACCCATTCTCTTTTGAGAAGTAGTTTTTCTTCATTAATTCTGCTGGCTTGTCTTTGTATTCTCTAATCTTATTTTGTTTAATTTTCCTGGTACTGAAAAAGGTGTTGATCTGTATTGACCTGCATGATTCTTCCTTCAGCTAAGAGAGGAAAAAAAAAGCTGTTACCCTCTAGTCCTCTGGCATGGTGACCAGTTTAAATCAAAGACTGTGTTTTTAAGTTAGCAGTTCAACCACTCAATCCTAAAATACTTTGGAATTCCTTCACGTACAGTACCTCATTGCAAGTACTTTTCTTCCTTTAATTTATCTGCTTGATAATTCCCAATTGAAAATTTAAATCCCTGGCAGGCCTTAATTTTTATTAAATGGAAACATTATTCTTAATATACTCTATCAAAAAAGACAGTTTATAATTTTCAATACTTTGAAGCTCCTTAGTAATTTTTATTCAATTTGCAGATCACCAATTCACAGTTTTAGCTTTCTTGGTTTTAATGCAGGTATTTTTTAGTAAATACAGAATCCACAGAGAATATACAAATTAATTTACAGCTATATTGAAATTTTTATCATGATACAATTGCGTCACTGGTACTAGGGGGTTTTGGCTTCAAGGGAAGCATTATTTACTTTTAAGTGTTTTTGTTAGGAAAGTGGAGGAAACAATTAACCTACACATGAGCCTGGGCTTCCAAAAGAAAATTAGCTTGTGTTTTGCAATCCATAACATTCAGATTCTTTTAAACTTTCCAACTGCAATGAATGATTTGTTCACCTAACAAAGCAAAATCTCACTCCAGCAGGTCTATCCTATTTTATGTGTCCTTGGACAAAAAATGGACCCACAGGTTTTTGTCGACACATCAGGGTTTTCTTTTGTCCAACGGAGTGGCAGAAGCTCAGTTTGCAGTTGTGTTTTGGTGCAAAAGGAAGAACAGCCAGCCTGAAAATAGTGAGTTATGCTCAACACTGTTGCTCGCAGCAGGGAAAAACAATTGCTGGTTTTCCAGTTTCTGGTGACTGGCCACATGTGCAGATCACAGATCAAAGTACTATGGTATAAACCCAAAATTACACATTCAATATGTCTTACGTTGTTGCTGGTTTCCTAAAACCAAGTCAAATTAAAGAAATTACCAGATACCAGAGTCCTCGAAACTACAGCATGACGTTGAAATGGCACACATGGCACAGTAAAACTTTCACCCAGTTAATATTCTCTATGCACAAGTCTAGAGTTAGTTTGCAGCATCAAAAAGATTCAGGAGTTCAGAGTTATCACCAAGAAAAGCTTAGTTTTTAAGAAGACATATACAGAAGAATGCCGTGCAGTGTTTTTACTCTGCATTTCGGTATTGTGGCTGTAGATACAAAGTGGCAGTTTGGTATTCTTTGCTTTTCATCCTCACTGTTTACTATCTAGAGCAAATTAGACAAATCACTCATCATTTCCAGGACAGGTGACAAGGGAGACTGAGAGGTTTATTAACATTTGTTTGTAGAGAGATGTTATTTGGATTAACTTCTATCTTCCAATTTAAATAGGATTAAAAGGATTAGCTTGAATAATGGAAGCATACAACACATTATAAATACTTATGCTTCTTTTATTTAATAGGTTTGGATATGAACGTAAAATACATCAAATTATTCCAGAATAGTCCATAATGACATTATTTTTAAATAATAAAAAATAAACTCATGAGTCATTAATAAGAAGATCACTTTGGAAAAAAGCAAACTCATTCAGCAAATATGATGTTTTGCAGGTCATATTTTCTATTTATATGTACAGTTAATAACATCTATTATGAAGTCTTCAACTTAGAAGCCTCTGTTTGCTGAGAAAAGTACTTTAAAACAGAGATTTAATTACATGGTGTGAGACTCCTCTTGGCAATATCAAGAGGGAGAAAGCAATTTTTGTTCTAATGAAATGTTCTGAAAGAAAGAAACCACTTTAGTTAAATACTCTACAAGTTTCAAGATGTAGAAAATGCATTTGGATTTCAGTTTGTTCTTCCTGACATACACCAGCATAAAAATGACGAAAAACTGTTATATTTACTATATTATGTAAGATGACTGCACAATTTTTCGTCTTCTTTGTTCTTCACTTCTTTTTTTTTCATAATGGGAAGAGTCATGGCATCCTGAAAGTGTGCTGGAGGGAGGAAAATGTTCATTTTAAACAATGCTCTTACAGAGATTTTGTTAAATGAAGCAAGTGTAAGAGTATAGGAACCTGAGACAAGGATGTACAATGGATATACCGATCTGTATTTTAATTTTTGTTAAAACATTGACATAGCTCTCCATAAAGCATGCTGAGAACAACAGTGTCTACATCCCTATTTCAACATTAATTATATTTCTTTTACAGATATGAGACTGATGCAGTTGATATATTGTTATCTTGGCTAAGGTCATCCTAATCTTGGTTCCTCAGGTAGTAATACTGCAGTTTAGCATTTGAAAATAATATGATGACTGTAATATGAAAGACGACAGTGAATTTCCTATGGTACTGTTCATGCAGGATTCTGTTCTCTCTTCTGTTGCTCATGGGAGAAATAATAGAAGCACTTGACAAACCATATTGCAGTGTGCTTCTCATTACTAGCAGTCCCTTGCCAGAGTATCCCTTTGAGATGGCAAACACCTATATTAATGAACTTATGAAAGTTAAACTCATGTAAAAAAGTGCATTTGGTTTAGCATAGCAGGACTTTCCACCACTGACTCACCACACCATCTTTCTTTTTACTTACATCAATTTTAATTTTCCTAAGATATGTTGGAATAAGAGGCCTACTGTGAGTTAAATGGGAGCAGCAGCAATAGACATTTTTTACACCATCCAAACCATCTGTTTCAATTCTGCTTGGGCAACACCAGGGGATCAAGAGAAGGATTGGCTCATTCTTCATGTCCTCCTATCTTCTGAAATTTCAAAGTTGTCACTTAGTGTTAGCTGTGGAGGAAGCTCATGGCGTGGTGAACTGTGCAGTAGTAAATGCATCAACATCATCAGAAGATTTCATGAAACAACCAGAACAGATGGAAACAATTTTCAATCACTATTGATCTATGCTGGTTTTGAACCACTGAGCTAAAAATAGAAGGAACACAGTTTCCTTAACTATTTAGCCCCATTTCACATCCTTTTTTCCCTTTTTTGTCTGTATTTTTATTATGAAGAATAGCTCAGTTTAAAAATGTGATGACTACAGCTGACAATAAAAGTAGTTGTAAGGAGCTGGCTTACCTTTTCTTTCTTCTTCCTCCACCATTACTTTCACCACTGCTGTGCAGTCCTTCAAAAACACCTGGACAGAGAATCACCGAATGGTTTGAGTGGGAAAGGATTTTAAAGGTCATCCAGTTTCAATCCCTTGCCATGGACAGGGACACCTTTCACTAGAACAGGTTGGTCAGAGCCCCATCCAGCCTGGCCTTGGACATTTCCAGGGATGAGGCTGCTCTCAATCTGTCCATTGCCAGCCTGTGTTGATACCAGGGGTTATCCCAACCCAGGTGTAGTACCTTGAACTTGGTCTTGTTAAACCTCATGAGATTCCCATGGGCACACTGCTTGAGCTTTCCCAGATCAGGAGACCCATATGCTCATATATGGTAGCAACAGCTGCTGAGGGGAACCACAGGCTTGCCCAGCCTGGGCAGAGGGATCTGCATCCAGCTCTCACAGGCCTCCTGTACAACCCCAAACTTGGCCCTGCCTGTGGCACTCACCTCCCATTCACCCTCAAGGCACTGCAGCAGCTCACACAAACCAACCCTAATCTGCCCACACACCAGCAGCTATGGCAATTGGAGATTATTGATAAATATCAAATAATGATGTCTTGGCTGCCCCAACACATTATTCATTTCACTCTTCAGCACCTGACGTTTTTATTGAGTTTTTTAGAAAATAAGCTAAGTCTTAACACAACAAAGAGGTAAACCAATTATACTATGCTCAATTGAATCCTTTACCTTACTTCTGGGTCATTTTGGACTTGTTGCTTTCAGTTAGATTTGAGAGAAACTTATCACAGTTTATGTAGCCACCTCCGTTTCTTTTGTTGTTGTTGTTCTGTGAGATTTTAAATGGTTTTAAATTAAGAATATCCATCTTAAATTCATGGGAGTGGATTGCTGAATGTAGTTGAACATACCTGTATGAAATAGCTTTTGAGTGTAATGTGTGTATGCAATAGTGTGCAATTAATTTCACTGGGAGTTCACCAGCTGTTGAGTCTCCATTTGAAACACAGCACTCTACAATGTTGTGGAAAAATCCAAGACTGTGTGGGCATGCACAGATGCTCACATGCACACACATTCATGCATACACACATACAGAATGCCCATTTTGCATTTCTAGTATTTCACAGATTCTCAGATCACGTTGCTGTTCATTTTTTCATTAAGTAATAAATACTTTTTGAAATTCCTTGGATTCAGGTAGAAGAAATTTATTTTAAAACTTTAAGAAATGATTGTGGCATTCCCATTTGCCTTAAAAATAGACTAAAAAGTGGAGAGTGTATAAGGAGGAAAATTCTCAGCTGGAAAAAATACCTACTATGATTTTTCCAAGTTTTCTAGCCCTAAGTTATAAATTCCAGAAAACAGGGGCCTATAATAGAAACACTGACAGAACCTTAACTATAGCATTGCTAAAGGCAACACTGCAATAAAATGGAATGACCTGTGAGATAAAATGTTTAATCTTTTGAGTGAGATGTGGCCTAATAACTCGGAAGCAGAGATGGGGGAGGATTCAGGCTCTTCCTTGCAGCCTCTTATATGCCCTTTATGAAATTCACTGTCACTCTCAGCTGCTTTTTCCTTTCAGGCTGAATCTTGTTTCGCTCTGTAACCAAATGGACTAGAAGGGTCATAAAGAACCAATTTATGGTCCCTAACTTTTCAGCAAAAACTATTTTTCAGAATGTAAATTAATGGCAACAGAAGCGGAAGGATCAGGAAAACCACCTTCGTGCATGACACAAATAATAGAGAAAGAGAAATGCAAGGTACAGATGTGGGTTTGTGTTTCTCTATTGTTTCTCAGCAGTGCCTTTCCAAGAGAGAAAATCAGCATTTGCAGATTTCATTTCAATGCAAACAGTTCTGAGAAACTTTCTGCTCAAGATCTAACTCTTGTTTTTCTGTTATTTTTATATCACAGGGAGTGCAAATAAACCTCCTGCATATTAAAAGAGTTTTGAATTACATGATTGATAGTAATTTTACATGACATATTTGCCTGTGCTAGCAAGTGGAACTAGGCATAATAACTTAGGAGGTCTTTTCAAATGCTATGTCTCATCAAATAAAGAAAGATGTAATCACTAGGCCTGTAGTGATCTCTTTCTGGTCAAAAATCTCAAATTAGTTAGAATTTTGCTTATTCAAACAGTGCCCTAGGCCAGGATAATGGAATGCCACCAACATTACAGTGGCAGATTTAGATTTAAATTTTTTTGCTGTTCTAGAAATAGGTAAAAAAGACCGACTCTGTCTTGGTTGCTTCTAATTCATTGAATGCATCTACCTGAAGAAGCAAGGTCATATGAAAATTAATTCTTTGAAAGTTTGTGGGCAATTTTTCAACCAGATACATAAGGAAACATTATTATAATCATGATTCCATCCCATTAAGAACAGCTGGAATTATATATGTAATTCTTTGCATACTACCCAGAAAATTTACCCATAGCCTCTAGTCACTTCTGTTCCCCAAACTTCCCTCTGGCTAAAATCACTATGAAGAACATCTGGGCTCTGTTCTTTGCAGATTTTTATTTTATTCTATCAATATTTTCCCTTGTTTTAACAAATGAAAATTGTAATTAGACATTCTCATATTAGGTATATAGGAACATCCCTTGCAGAAGATGCTCCCAGGAAAAACTGGTTTGTGAATCTTCTGTGATGGCCATTATTGTATCTGTCATTTCTGATTCAGCAGCATTTTGCACCTGTCAGTCATAGCTAAATGAGGCACTACATATTGAGGATGCATTTGGTTGCTGTCCCAGTGCTTACATGTTGCTGAATTACATTGGACTCCACAGGGGAGACTTACAAGCTCCCAATATATTTAACTCTCCAAATGCTCCCAAATATTTAAAGCAAAAAAACCAAACAACAACAACAACAACAAAAACCCCACCAAAAACAAACAAGAAAACCCCCCAAAAACCAAAACCAAAACAAAACACCAAAGAAAACCCACAACAACTGAAAAAAAAAAAAAAATCATTCAGTGGTATCTGTAAATGGGGAATAGAGTGAGGCTAAAGAGGTTAAAAGCTGAGATTATGCTCATGATTTTGTATTAACTACAAGAATAAATTTATTAAAAAAAAAAGAGAATTGAAAAAGTTGAGGATTTGTAAGCAGTCAATAAGAGTTCCTAAATATTCATATACATGGAATTATATTTTTAATATGTATTTGCAGGTTTATATATGCATATATGTTAAGATATATTTTCTTTATCTCAGCCCCTTTACTATAATTGACCTGTTATTACCTCTGGAGATTGCTTTACTATTATTATACTAATTTCTTCTGCTACTTGGTTAGGAGACTCTACTGGACAGAACTTCAGTGGAAGGAGCCCAGTTTTTACCCTACGCTCACTCAGAAAAAAAAAATTGGGCTTTATTAGATATAAGTAAAGGTAAAATCTTAGCTGTCTAAATATGAATTTTTTTCTAAAGGGAACAGACATATTGCAGCTGAATGTATGCTAACATTTGCCATTCCCTCCAATTTGAGTAAGATAATTTCCAGTGTTGGAATTAGGATTTAAAATATGTAGATGGATCTATTTTGGTCAGTATTCCGTATTTTCTTGCTTTGTGTACCTAAAAATAAAACAATGCCAAAAGCCAGTTCTAATTAACGTCAACGGTTTTATTTCTCAGGTTATGCAGACCAGTGTGCTATTCATCTGTGAAGATCTGACTGGAAGTGATTTCTGATTTTACCTGATGCAAAGGAAAAAAATACATAATTTATTTGCTTTCAGATTACAGCTTTCAGATCAGTTATTATTTTGCCTCTTGTTTTCAAATTTAAAAAAAAATGTACATTTTGAAATTACTATTTAAAAGTGTTCAGAACTTATATTTAGAATTTTATCATAGTTGACCTTGGAACAAAATTTAATAATTTTAAAACTAGACAGTTTGCACTGATGGACATCTAATAAAAAATTTCATTGTTGTCTGGAATAAGATTGTGTGTTTTCAGCCAATCAATGTTGAGTTATCAAACATGAACTTTAAAGTTCACCTCCAATCTGATATGCTATTCAAATTTTCTCAAAGTCTTGTACAGGTAAGTATAACATGCATACACATTGGTTATGTGGAAAAAGATTATTAATACTGACTTCTACATCTAATGACACTTTATTTTACGTGCATGACTCTAAAATGAATACAGAAAAATACCTAACTATGGAAATAGATCATAACCATGGCAGTCACAGAAGAAAATCTTGTAACTATATTTTGTAAAAGTCCTCTGTTTAGCAAAGAGCTTGTGCAAGTGCAGCTCAATATATGCTGTAGTTCAGAAAGCAGTTTTTTATTAAGGTTGCATGGAATCTTCTGAAATGAACGGTGTATGTGTGTTTGTATGCACACATTCATGTGCTACACAGACAGGTTTTTGTATGAGCTTGGCATATTGCTTGTGGCAAGCTGCTGAAACATGAATAAAGACAGTAGGAAAAAGGCAATGCACATCCTGCTGGTAATCTAGGGAAGGCATTGCTGCACACTTACCTTGTGCCAAATCTCAAGGTTCATCCAGAAACTCCCAAGATCATTTCTCAGCCCCTAGATTTTCATGTTGAATTATCTATCTTGTTTGCTAAATTAACCTGCTTCTTATTTTATTTAAACCACATGAGGTAGGTGCATTTGACTTCCTAGTAGGAAATGCAATATTTAAGCAATTTTAGTATGCACAGCTGTGAAAAGGTGAAGTATATTTTGTGAACATAATTCGGGGGTAATTTTAAATGGCATACCTTTTCCTCCAGCTCTTTTCCACAGCCTGAAGCTGGAAACATAAAGTGTAGCTCATGTGCTCTTTACAATTTACTCCTGAGAAACACTGACCACAAAAGTCAGTAAACATTCATCATGAGCTTTAGGCTACTTTCCTTGGATTTGGCCTCAGGCTAAGCTGAGGGCTAAAAACATTTCATGAGGGGGTTATGGTTTTAAGAAAAATAAATATATTGCTAGTACAGCATGGTTACTGAGCTTGGTCTCATGCTGTAAAAATTCCTTCTCCCAATAAATACGCAAGATTTTATTTTGTCCATCCACCACTTTATAACTGATACTGTGGTTTTAAATCACCAATATGCTAATCAACAGAGCTGTTGTGACCTACTTACCACACATTTCTGCCAGAGCTTCCCATAACATGTCACATTGAATCCTCTCTGAGAAATAAAAACCAAATCTACTTCAAGCCATTTAGCACAAAGATTCTGGGGGAAAAAAAAAAAAAAAAAAAAAGCAGCACAGCAAAGCAAAAAAAGCTAGGTCAAGTTCTCTTGTTTATTCTGGGCCTCTGTGACATAAAGCCATGTTTGCCACCATCTACTGTCATAAGTAATGACATGATTTCTCATGAAAAGGGCTACAAATCGAGAGGACAAAGCCCCCATCTAATACCATTTTCATATTGCAAAGCAAATTTGGAAGATTCCTCACTATGGTTGATTGCCTTAGTGCAGTTACTCATATCTTTCACCTTAACAATGCTTGTAATAAAAGGACTGATTTTTTAAGAATATCATCTTGCAATTTTTATTTAGTAAAAGAAATCCTATTTAAGAAAGGTCTCTTGAATGAAAAGAAAATCAGAAAGAATGATGTGAAAATATATCCTTTTTTATAGAGATTTTAATAATATGGCCATAAAGTATTTTAAGTGTTCTGGGGGGAGTTTAGCTTTTTTTTATTATTTTTAAGTCTAATATTTTTTTCCTTAACATTTTTTCATAGTTATTAATATAGTAAAAGAGTAAGTCATGGAATACATTGATCAATAATTCTTTTACTGTTAATATTCAGTCTAGACAGTAACATCAGTAAACTGACCTTACATCATGAGGAAAACGAGCTAAAATAAATTTTAAAACCAAGTGTTACATCAGATCATCCAACTGATGTTGCTGGGGACATTGTTCTGTTTTCAATCACTATCTAGGATATTCTAGGATGGAATACTATTATCCTAGATGAAATGAAAGAAGGACTTGAAAGTTTCTATCTGCAAGGAAGATTTCCTAGACCATTTTTACAGGACACGTCTTTAAACCTGCTTCCCTAGAGACCTACAGCCTCTTTTCCTGAGTTGTGAGTTTCCACTGCACTCATGTAAGATCTGCAGAACAGAATGTACTTAGAAAAAATTTTATAGAATTGGAAATGCTGTAATTCGGAGAACACTGCAAAAGAATATCTGAAAATTCTAATCACAGCTTAAAGCTCACTATGTCTTGAAAAAGAGAGCTAAGTGATGCACAGTTCCTCTCCAAGTAACTTCTTATTCTGGCCCTGATGGTCAGCCTCAATGTTGTGGGGTCAAATACTGTTTTCCACTGCAGATGTATGATTTTCAGTGAAAAGAGAGTTTTACTTAGGCAGCCAAAAGCAGAACTTGTCTGTCTCAAATTGAGTGCTTCAAAATACACTGCAATAATCACAGATGCTCTGCTCTTGGCACAATGAGAAAAGCTTGATACAGATTCACAAAATAGCTCCATTAAGTAAAGATGCCATCAGTCTTTATTACCGCTATTATCATAAAGCAAATTTCACCTAACACAATATAGAATTAAACTGAAAAAAAGAATGAGGAGGAAGCTATGAATTAATATAAAATGACTAAGAACTGAGGCCCAGGGAGCTTAAACCCTTATCAACACCAAAGCAAAGACAGGAATCAAAGATGTAGAGCACCATGGTAATTTGTTCCTGTGTTGACTAGAGCAGCAAAAGTAACAGTCTATCATGTCAGCATCTGCTAGTGAGTTTAAATGCCTGTAAGCATAGTTTATAGTTGACATTCGTTCAAAGTAGCTTTTTTTAAGGAGATAGCTTAATATTTCAACTTTGCTCTCCTAGCTCTATTTAATTTCACAGGTTATATCAAACTTCATCAGACTTTTCCCCCTCTGCTTGAAAGACAAAACTGAATGGTATATTACTTTCAAAAACACTAGTTATTTTTACAGGTAAATAAAATTCTGTCTTTTAGAAAGACCAATTTTTCACTCCAATGGTCGTTATCATGAGATAATTTCCCATGTGGCCTAAAAGAATGTTCTAGGATTTTCTGAACTATGGGAGAAGACTTGCCTGTCTTGCCCTATTTTCTGAAAAGTAAGTAGTACGCCTTATATATGTTTTGATGTGGGATGGCAGATCCTTTGAAAGTGGAGGCAACACAAAATCATTTGTGAAACACTGCCTCAAGATTGCATCATTTTCAGTTGCCATTAAAGAACCTCAATTAATGAAAGTAAGTCATTGTAAAAATGCAAGTCTTCCCTCAAGGTTTAGAATCCTAAATAAAACTTGCCATTTTCTTAAAAAATCACTTTATTTAAAATAGAGAAAAGTAATTAACATTTTTCCCTGGAAATAAAAAAAAAAAAAAAGCCACTTACAAACTCCAACACCTTGCCTAGGAGCAAACATCAGAAGAAAAATAATCCATATTTTATTCAAAGTCTTCCCAGGAATCCTACTTTCTCTGTTTCTCTGAAAGCTGCTATAACGGTAGCATAACTAAAATAAGCAGTCTTGAATACTTTAAATTCTAGTTTCTACTTAGAGACCAAACGATGTGCCAACATCTTGGAAGTGTTAGTCCTCCATCACAGGAAACGTTCAGGAAGAGGAAAAAATATAGTCTGGCCTGAACATCTCAGAATACAGTCTACTGTTCCACATCAGCTCCTGTTTCCAGTTAAACCCTGGCTGCATGCTAACCAGGTCACAATTATTTAAACAGGTCTTATTGCTGAATTTCCATGCATGAAAAGTAAGGTGAAGCAAATTTTCAGGTGGTGGTAATTAATGGGTGAATTTCCATAAGTGTAAATGATGCAAAGTTTATTTATGCTAGTTGAGGCTGCAAGAACCTGAGGAATAGTACTTGTTTTGCAGAGTCCAGTAGCTGATTGAAAATTTTCAGACATAAAGTCCTTGGTTAATTCAAACAGGGGGGCATACTGGTGGGATTTATCCCACATTTTATATTTTGAACGGTGCACCTAGTCACACCAAAGCTCACACACAGGGCTCTTGAGTCTGCGTGTGTGATAGAGCACCGTTACTCTCATGGGAAAACAGCTCTAATGATACCTAGATTGCTCAGTCTCTTAATAGACATATGGTATAAAATAATGTCTCTGAGCCTTGGGATATGATTTTACTCATTCCTACCTCCATTACTAAGAATGAACTCTGGCAATCTTCCTTTGAAGATGAACAAATATTACAGGGAACATACTACATGCCAGACAAATAGCCTTAGCTTAAAATCCTGCCAAATGAATATGTTACTTTTATGATCTGAAATGCATTTTAAATCCACAGCACCATATTACAATCTCATGAAGGTAACCATGGGTTGGGACCACATAAGTAGTATTACCACTATGTCTTGTGAACACTAAATCTACCAAGACTGACTGAGATAGACAAGTAAAGGATTGCAGAGTCTTAAAATACTATATTGAAAAGCTTTATTGTACTGTCCAAAATTCAGACCTTCAGTAGAAAGAATGATGAGATTAAAGAAAAAGATATCACTATATTTTCCTCAGGTAATAAATTATAAACATGAATGCCTATTTCTAAAACAAAAATGCTATAGGGATGCAAACCTGGACCTTCACTTGCTTAACTGAATATGAATATTCCAGTGGCTTATTTTCATTTGCTGTTTTTTTGAAAATGAAAAAGGCAGATAGAAGGGCAAAAACAACCTTTATCCAAACCTTTTGAAATTATAGTTTCAGTCACATCTCTAAGATTAAATTAAATATCTTACATGGCAAGTGTGAAAGTCTTGATAAGAGTTAGTATAGCATCTTGAAGTTTATGAAAATAAGACATTTTTGTACATTCCATAAAAAACTCCACCCTTATATATAAACACATATATGAACTTCATATTTTGCAATCAAATAATTAATTTAATAAACTCTGATATAAATAAAGAAACATCATCAATGTACCATTTTACAGAGCATCAGTAAGGTCATACTTGGTATGGAGGGCAGGAATATGTTTGAAGTGTTGGATTATCATAGCCCTAGGACAACCCTGTTATCTGGAGTGCTTTCACTACAGGCAATCTAGCCCAAGACAGTGAAACCTTCTGTCCTAAATCTGTGGCAGTCCCTTTGGCAAAGTCAACCCAGAGCTGGAAACCTGGCTTTGGTTAAACCACAACACCTGCAAAATATGACAGGCAAACTCTGTAAAATCTAGATGTGACGGGATACCTTGAGGCTAAGATACATATTATACCAAATTCTTAAATAACTGTTCTCTGGCTTTTAAACCAAACACCACGGCATGGTGTGTATTTAGGAAACAAAACTCCCTCTCTTCTACCACAAAAAATTCTCATCCACCACAATACCCAGCACATTCTCTGTTCCTTGGGCTAAAGTAATTCCTGAACCTTGCCCAGATCCTGACTAGGAAACTGAAGTTTTCTTGGACTAAAACCATGTCAGTGATTTGGTCTACAATTAAACAGTCTAAATGATTGCTAAATAATGCCCAAACTCATGTCCCAGCCCTGTTTAATTTATTAGTATATGGAAGGTTGTAGCCACAGAGACATCAGGGTTTCCAAAGCCATAAGTCTACAAGTTCTTCCTTGATTCAGAGCTCTACAGGCTTCCATGCTTCTTGATAAGTATCAGGAAACATGCTAACAGGAAGGTCAAGAGTGTCTGGGTAATCTGAGTGGTAAGTGTGCCCCAAGAGCTCAGACTTTTGACTCAGAACATCATGAGATAAAAAGTGACTTACGGACTACTAACTTGCCTGTGCTACTCATTGCAAGGGGTTCCAAGAGCCCTAACTTGGGTGTTCTTACTTTTCACCACTTTTTGGCTCTCAGCAGTGGAAATACAAATTCAGTTCACCGGTTGTAAAACATATTAACTTCTTTTCTTTTAATCTTTTTTTTTTGTCAGAAAAAAACAAACAGCCCAGAAACAAAACAATAAAGCAGCATTTCCTTGCATATTGTGTTAGCTCACTTCTTAGGATGAAATATATTTATTTCTCCTGATTAAAAATGAATGTGTGAATTGCTCATTGTGAAAAATAAAACTTTTTCAAAAGACTGATGCAAGTCTGGGAAGCTAGTAAGAGCACAGTTTTTAAAGCAGGATGTGAATATTAGCCAGAAGGCCACAAGAAATTCGGACCTACGTCTAGATGTGAAGAATAGTTTTATTTAAAGCCAGATCTTTCAGAAAGACAGGATGAACCTCTGTTCAGTGATGCATCCAATTGACCCACTTTCTTCACAACAGTTATTTTGGTTCCTGCTCAGCTTCACAAATATATTTACATTTAGCACCAATGAATACCAATAGAACTTCTTAAATCACTGCACCATAATCGTCATCATTTTCCACCAACAAACCACCTCAGTAACATAAAATGAATGTAGTCAAACTGTAGTACTTAATTAACTACACTTTTGTAAGTGCATTCCTCCATTTAACCACTTGCACTCTCTCAAGACCCAATTCTGCCCTCCTTAATTGAGAAAAACTTTTATTTGCACCAATATATTTTTTGTGGGCAGTGGATTGGGCCATATACTCTATCTGTGTGAGCAATTTGGCTGCTGTCTTCTCCTTTCATTGGCTTTAAATGCAAGAAAATTCTGAAATTCTCTCTTCAAGCTGGTATTACCTTAATCTTGGATATATCTCCAAAGATAGCAGTCTTTCCCTATCACTTGACTGCAAACAACCCTTTTATTCATGGAACATAACACAGACTACATTGATTTGCCCTTGAATTGGACTACAGCCATGTGTTCTGGTTTCAGCCAGGATAAGGTTAATTTTTTTGCAGTAGCTGCAAGGGAGTATCTAGGTTGCTGCACTTCACCTCATTGCTGCTGGGCAGAAGGAAGGGAGTCTCATGGCCAAGAAGGAGGTGGACATGGCTTGTGGTCGGGGGAAAGCATGGCATGCAGAGGAGCTGTCCACCATTGTTTATACATCATTGTCCTGGGCTTGCTGAGCATTTTTGAATGTAAATCACCCTTTCTTTGTACACTTTTGTTATTAATATTGTTGCTGTTTCTTATTTCCCTGCTGTTTCCAGCAACCTGTTCTTAACCCATAATTTCTTCCTGTTTCCCACTAGAAGGATGGGGGCGAAGGGGAACCAGCTTGTGGTTTTCCATTTAAATTGGGCAGTACTGCTCCTAAACCACGACAGCCTTAATTGGAGCTCAGTGTAGGGGAAGGAAGGGTTGAGGTAACAACACTTGTTCAGAGGTGAAGTTCAAACACACTGGAGGTGCCCACCCAGATAATTGCCCATATTATCCCACACACCCTACCGCTCAGAACTAGCCAATATTTGGTCAGAGCTCTGGATTATCTTCTTAATTAATTGTCTGACCTTAAACAAGACCTAAACCATATGCAGCAACATGCTGGCTCCTAGTAAAAGGACCAGGCTGGGTTCAAAAGTATTTAAACATTACCCAACATCTTTAAAATTCTCAAACACTACTGTAATCAGCCTGGAGAAGCAAGGTAAGAAGGAAGGAAGGAAGAAAGATGTAGGAAGGTATCCCCTCCTGTAAGTCATCTCTCTGAGGAGAAAAGGCCTTTTCCCTAAGAGAAAAGGTGTGATTAGCTGTTCTCAGTAGATCACTCCCAGAGAACAGAGGTGCCTGCAATACTGAATGCATACAACAGATTGGTTTCCCAACCAGCAATGCTATCAGATCATAATCCAATGCTAGAAAGTACCCACCGTGATAGTCTTAGCCCAGGCCCCAAGGACAATAACCATCACCACATACTGCAGGTAAGGCATCACGGGTGTTCCAGGACACAACCCTGAAAACAAGCACAACTGTGAGAGCAAAGAAATCAACATTGTAACCAACATTTGTCTATAAAACCAATATAGGGAATGTTTATAACAAATTTCTTTTAATACACTCTGGCCAGAGCAGTAGTTATTTCAATCTTTCTGCCAACTAAGCACTACACAGCTGCTCACTAAATCCAAACTCCACACCCTCTCCCAGTGGAATGGGGAGAAGAAGCAAAAGTGAAACTTCTAAGCTGAGATAACAGTTAAATAATCTAAACAAAAAAAATTACAGTAACAGTAAAGTAAAAGAGAGATAACATTCAAGAAAAACAACTTATCAAGTGATGCACAATGTAATTGCTCACCACCTGCTGATCAATGGCAAATGCTGATTGATTTATTACTCATTTCCATGCACCAATGCTTTAAATAGACAATTTCTATTGAGTATAAAAATTTTCCTATGGTTTTGAAGGAGATCTTGGCTTTTGGGAAGAAGGTTGGACAGACTGCAGTTCGATGGTACCTGTCAATCAAAGGGGCCAACACCTCTATTTTAGAAACCCTTCAACATTTTCACTGTCCAATTATAACAAGGAACTGAAGCTGTTGTCTGGGAGTGATTTGTGACAAATAACTGAAGTACTGTTGTGTTCTTTGGTTGTGACAATTGTTATTTTTAGGGCTAAAGGAAGGAAGAGAAGGCGTTGCAGTTATTTTAAGACAGAATAAGTTTAAACAGTGAAGCTGTAGTTATATGTGGATAATCCATTTTGCAGGTCTAAAAATAGCAACGTCACATAAACAAGATATTTCTAATTAATTTACTTTAATACAAAGAGCAGAAATTTTGGACAATCCCATTCTTTGAAGAATGAAGGGGTCATTCAAAGAATGTGTGCATACATGTGCACACACTTTTTTTAAGATGTTCCCAGACTGCCCCAGGATTGCAGCACAGCCTTGAGAAATTTGAAAAATGTGTGTTTTGTTAGCCAAGATTAATAGACTGTTTTGAGATATTAACACCATGGTACTGTGACACTTGATGTTGAATTTTCCTCCTTTAGGGATGTTGAAAAACAGGAGGAAGAACAGAAGTATGTCTTTGGTTTGTTTTGTTGTTTTTTTTTTAAGGAGCTGTTTTTCTCTACTGACTGACATTATCTCTATAATTCAGGGGGGAACATTTACTTTCATGCATCAGCCCAGCTGCAGAAATTCCTTGACTATGATCTGTTACCTGCTGTACTTCTGCTTTTCAAGGAAGAAGATTTTGCAGAAAGAAATGTCAGGTGTTCTAAGGATATTTTTTCAATTCCTTCATTCAGGCAAAAAAAATAAAACCATTACCAGTTTTTGAAGTAAACAAAGATGGGAAAACCAAGCAGTCTCTTTAAAAGCAAATAATTACTATTTATCCTCACTGTACATCATTTGCTCATCCTGTAAAGCAAATCATTCATGGGAACATTATGCAGCTTAATAACAAAAAGCAATTGGAGGGTGGGTCAAGAGACTTTTACAGAATTTCAACACACTTGACTACGAGGGTGTATTACATGCATGTGTTTGTAGCTCAAGGCAGGGAAATATCAGCTCCTTTTAGGAAGAACTGAATTTAATAGGAATTCCTATTTTTCTTTGGGATAACATCTTTCATTGATTTAATCCCTTCCTGTATGTACTTGCATCATATGAGGTAGTTGTGGTTTTCATTTTACATTCAAGTCTACAGTATGATGAATAGCTATTGTCAGTTTTACTTCACCTTGACCAGCGGTTGCACCAGTGGAGGTAGGCTAGGGTCAAGGAGATGGCCTCAAATAATCTACAATTTTCCTAACCCTATCCCTATCCCCCTTTCCTTAGAGCCTTCCTTTATTTATCTTTTTTTTTCTTTTTTTTCCCTTTTAGTGCCCCATCTATCTTGCAGCTTACTGAGGCTGGAACTCTGACTAGAAATGACAGATCACTTCATATGTCACACTTTATTGTTCGTTGCACTTTTATCACATTTCCAGCGTCTTCTTTCAAAATCACCCCAAATCTGAGGTATATGTTTCTAATTTGTATTACAGAAAAACCCTGCCTCTTTTATTCACTCGGGTATTTCCCTTTGGTTCAAGGGATTATTTACAGCATAGTGGAATCTAGCACTTCAAGTAGTGACTTCATATGATTTACTACACAGTAGTGTTATTACTGTATTAATAAACTTGTAAAACCTGGCCTTGATAGTATTTGATTGAAGATGATTTTTTTCTGGAAGTTCTTGATCAAGAAAGTTACAGCTCTTCTCAGAATAAAAGTAGGGATAAATTCACTGCATATAGCTATTGACAATTTTCAATGAGAAACCAGGAATAAAAGCAGAAATATAACATAAAGCATAGACAGGTAGGAGTGGAAAGGGGAGAGAATATTAACAAAGGAAGATGACTTCTTAGAGGAGGTACATACTGAGAATTTGAGACTGGAAATTCAAACGGGTAAGGCTTGGACTTGTTTGGTGAGAAGGTTGGGTAGAAATGAACAAGCTGTTTAGAGTGGGCTGGACAGGCAAGACAACAGTGCAAAGTGCTGCAGTGGGGGAAAGCCCCAGCCCAATGAACAGCACACCTCTTTTCATGAAGCTCAGGGTAAAATTTGTTTTCTGGGCTGCATATGCACATTGCTGGTTCATACCTGATTTTTCATCCACCAGTATACCTAGGTCCTTCTCTGCAGGGCTGCTCTCAATCCATTCACCACCCAGGCTGTATTGAAAATGATGATTGCTCCAATTCAGGTGTGTGACCTTTCACTTGACCTTTCTGAACTTCAGGAGTGTCAAACTGGCCTACTTCTCAAGCCTGTGAAGGTAAACATAATAAGCAATAACTTGCATATACACTGAAAAGATGCTATTTTTATATACATATCTAAACTGTGCCTATGTACTACCCAGTAAACATCCTTTGTCAGGCTGAAACAGCCTATGTAAAAATGCTGAAAGTCACATGAGAAGCAAAAGGATTACTGGGAAATAAAAGAAAGATAATTGGCTAAACATACCCCTGAGGCCTGCACCATAAGCATCACTATTTTATTGGATAAGTAAAATTCCGGACCTTGCTCATTTTGAGCTACTTGACAAACTAGCTGCAGTTCTAGCTGATAATGACTGCCTTTGAAAATAATGGTTTTGATACAGATTCTCTCCTGCAGCCAATTGTTGCAGAGATTGAAACTACTGAGCAGCTAGTCACATTTTCTGATTCTGAAGAACTTATTTGCAGCTTTGGCCCAGGCATGAACAAAACCAGGCAAGGAGCTGCTTTAATTTATGCCACTGTCAGACTCTCTCACGGTCTCTCTTCCACTGGAGTTCCTCTCTGCCACAACCTTTCATGCTCTGACTAGGGATTTCCCATGCAAAAATATACATATGTGCAATGCACAGATGGTTTGCATATGCGCAGTAGGTTTAACATAGCTGATTTACTGTGTATGCACAGACCATCTGTGCAGCACATGTGCAGCAGGTCTGATGTGTACTGGACACATTGGACTTACTGTGCATGTGCTACACAGTTAATCTGCACACACACAGTAGCCACAGCTCTGACTGAGTTGCCAGACATCCAGATGGCCAGAGTCCTTAAATCCCTTCCAGAGAAAAAATGAAGATGGAATAAGGATGTTTGGTTTTGTTTGGGTTTTTTTCTGGTGTATAACATAGCTTATCCTTTATTCTCAAATGTAGGAACATATTAAAGTGGATACTCCACCTCATCACATTTTAGTCTAAAAAAGAATTTCCCCCAGACAGAGAGCAATTCCCTCTGGTCATGCTTGTCCAAAAACAACTAAAGAAAACAAAACAGAGCTGTGATAAAGATTTTTCTCTGTAAACTTTCACAGAACAAGCAAATCCATAACAAGTGAACTACACAAGCTTCTCTTAAAGAGGAGTGGAAGCCACTTCAGATTTTCTGACTAGAAAAAGCTTTACAGTCTGGAAATATTTAAATTATTCAGGTTAATGCTCAGAAAACTCAGCAACCCAGATCAATCACAAGTCACAGTCTCAGGAAGAGAATTAGTTGTATCGGGCCTTGCCTTTTGGGTGGTTGACATTCAGTGTCTTAGAGTGTACCTGCTGCTTGCTTTCCCATCACTAGGACTGTGAGCTAATAACACTATCACTAATGTTTTTGACAAATTCCCCATCAATAACTCTTCCCTAAAAGTATGATGCAAACTTAAACATGAAAATAACTTATTAGACCCACCAGTATTTTTGATAATTGCTAAGCACACTGGCAGTTCAAATGTATGGAGAATTTATTTACATTTACTTACTGGGGAGAAGTCTGAAAACACTTTGCATCTGGGACTAGCATCCAGCTTTCTTTTCATGACCTGAGAATGCACACAGGAGTCTGCTCCATTTCTTCTGCACTCTGGGGAAAGGCTTCTCTTGCCTTTATTTGCACGCTCAGGCTGTCAAACTCCCAAAAGTGGCAGCACAGAGGTGTTCCTAAATATTATCTTCAGCAGAAAATTTTGCTTACAAACACCGGGCTCAAATCACTCTCTCCAGGAAAAAACATAAATTAAGGGACTACTGAAAAATAAGACAGGAAACAGAAGTCTGAGGCCTTCAAACATTCAGTCATATTATGTGACCTAAACTACAAAAACATACAGCTTTTAGATTAACAAACAAAATCACATTGTTCTTTTTCTCATTGCATGTTTCTGCCTTGCAGACATCATCAACGTGTGCTTGTTGTGTTTTCAAGAGGAAAACATATCAGGTGCCTTACCCAGAGGCACCAGGTTGCGAGGTGCATCAAGGCTTTCTCTACTCCATTCTGAACCATCCTACCCACACAGACCTTCCTTACCCCCCCTGAGCCTCTTAAATATGCCAGCCTGTCTCCAGGAACCCAAAGAGGACATAATGCCTGAATGAGGCCCGACAAGTGCTGAGCAGAGGGGATCACCCTTGAGCCTTCTGGCAATAAGAGAAAATCGAGAAGAGCCATCAGAACAAGCTCCTGTGTGGCACTGGGCCTGGCAGTGCCACGGCCCCAGGCTCCTATTCTTGCCATAAGCCCTGTAGACACCGATATGGATGGAGCCTGGGTGGGCACCTGGAGGTTTCATCACCCATGTGGCCACATCATGGCAGAGTTCACCAACCTGGGATTCACATACACAGTCCCTGAGATGACAGGTAAACCAGGAATAATGGAGGATGGGGCATGGGCAGAGTGAGAGGGGAACAGCTGGGGGATTACAGCACATCTGCTGCTTCCACTTAAAAAACTGTGTAAGTTCAACACATTGCAAAGAGCCAAACATCCCATCCCAGACAGCTGCTCTGCAAGAACTCAGTACTACATTCATCTCTGTGTCACTGTCAATGGTAAGCTCAGCTCCAGCACTGCACATCTGCAGATGTCCCAATATGAAGGCCAAGGTCACCCTGAGTACTGTTTCTCCAGCTCTTCTTCCGGGCAAGACAAGAACACCTTACTCATGGGGCACAAAACCTGTCCAAAACAAAATCTGTCCAGTGCTGCCTCAGCACTGTTCCCATAGAGCACAGCATCACTGACCTCGTCTGTGAATGCAAGTAGGACACTTCTTTTGTAGATTAAAAAAACAAGTTCCGATATTCTCCTGCTTGAAAAACGACTGAACATCCAGTTTGTTAACCAAAACTCCATTTGCCTTTGTCCATCCCCTCCAACAGCAATTCTAAAAATATTTTTCCTATTCTTTATGTTCTCCTAATCTTTCTAATTCGCTTGGATCTCCATATAAATTTAGTTAAAACAATTCCCATGAACCACAGGCGTTTCAAAATGAAGAGAAGGGCACCTGAAGCCCTGGCAAGGAAGATGTCTGCTCGGGATTCGACTGAGAAGAGCCGCAGGCAACCGAGGTCCCCGCGCCCCCTCCTCAGCAGGAAAACAGGAACGGAAAACAAGGTGTAAAAGCTCGTGAATTGAGATAACGACGCGTGAAAGGGATTCGACTGGAGGCAATTAGTGTAATTTACTGCTATTTATCTAGATAGTGAGGAAATTAAACCCCACTACCACCGACCCATTGCTCCCTTTCGGCCGTCGGAGCTGCCCCCCACGGCTGCCGGCTCCCACGCGGGGCCCGCTCTGCCAAGCTCCGTCTCTGCAGCGCCTCGACACACCATGTTCCATCTCGGCACTGCCGGGACACAGATACCTGCATCTCGGGGCCGGCTGTGAGTGGCGGTCCCGGGACTTTGCCTTCTGGCTGCCCGCAGCCCGTCACACCCTGCCTTTCCCTCGGGTTAACCAGAGCCTGGGCGCTGCCGGCGGGGTGCTCGGGGCAGCCGCGGGTGTGTCCGAAGTGCAGCGCTGCCGTATTGCTCCTCTGGGGCTGGGCATGGGGCTGCCATGGAACTGGCTCGGTCTGGTGTCAGGCAGCCGCAGTTTGTCCTCACACAGACCTGCTTGTGTCCCCATGTGCACAGGGACCCAGCACAGACCTTCCTAGTCCAGCGCTGCCTGAGAACAGGGCTTTTGTCAAATGGGTTGTGTCTGACTGAAGTGCTGGCCACAGAGCTGTGAGAGCCTCCTGCCGTGGAGAGCTCCAATTCCCACGCTGTTCCCTAGCAATCAGGGACGAATCCTTTTGGCATCAACATTTAGCCAGAAGGGAGAAACAGCCTTCCCAAGGGCACAGTAGAGTCCCATCAATGGACACAATCAAGTTTGTGGTTGGCTGGGTGCTGGCTTGTGTCTTCCAGGCTGCCTTTCCCAAACGAGGGCTGAATGAGATCACCTTCCAAGGTCCCTTGCCACCTGGGCTGGTGCAGGATCCTATGATGATTGCATTTTTAGACCGGGAATAACGGTTCTTTCTCCTTAACTGTCAGTGTTCTGGGGACTTGCCTGTGGAAATGAGCCCCTGCCTGTGGCAAGAGGTGATGCAGGGTAGCTGTGTTTCTAGACACGCCCTGGGCAGATGCCACTTGTGTGCACTGAAAAGGGGGATGCTGAGATGGGCTTTGTCCTTGGCGCCAGCATGGGCCATGGGGTAAGAGCGTGCAAGACAGGGCTGGAAAACTTCCACAGTGTTTTGCTCTGGTTAGGTGAAATGGTGTTGTTGGAGATGTCAGCCTGGCTCACATTGTTACCTCGCTGCTCTCCCCTTGTCCTCACCCTGCCATGCTTTGAGGCATAGACGTGAGAGCCAGTGGTCTGCACCCAGGCACAACTAACTCCACCCTGCCACAAAGGAGGATCAGGAAAAACATCTCTGCAGGCTATCTGTCTTTAATCAGGATGTGTTTCAGGTATTAAAGAAGCTTTGTAGACAGAATGTCGAATTCCAAAACTGAAAGCAGGATCCCGGGTCTTGGTCACTGACAACTGGAAGGAGAAAGTGGGAAGAGATGAATATGGTGCCTCATTCTCGAGAGCTGTCCTCAAGTAAAGGCTTTCCAGCATAATACATTGCGGGGCAGGTTACCTTACCTTTCCAGGACTGTATTCTGCTGGACCTGGACCTATACCCTTGTCAACAGGTTCGGTTTTTAGTCCCATTGTGTACTTGGGACCTCTGGGTTTGTAGACATCCATGTCTACCTTGGCAAATGCTGCAGGACCTGGCGTCTGCAAGAGAAGCATGAAGGTTGGTGGGTATAAGAGTCAGTGGGGATTCTTGCTGAGTACACATGAGTGCTGTGCTGCTTTAGGTGGCTGGCCAGAGGAGTGGTGTGGGAGGTCTGGAGCCTTGGAAAGGAGGGCTTCTTGGGAAGAGAGGTAGATTTCCCAGAGGACAAGGGGGATTAGTGCCATTAGTGCTAGTGAACTGCTGGTGTGGAAAAGTGAGGGACTGCAGGTGTTGGGCTTTTAGCTTGGAATAGCAGAGCCAGAGAACCTGTGGCTTCTTGCTCTTTGCTGCACGTGCAGGGAAGTGTGCATTACGTGGGGATACAGCAGGCACTGGGGCCCCCCAGCTCTGAGGAGAGCTGCTGAGCTTCTACTGCTGCTGTGAGAGAACACAAAAGTAAAGCTCACCTTTGCCAAGTCTTGAAAACAGCTCTGGTATTGACTCTTCCATCTCATGGAGTAGCATGGTTCAGCACGGGTGTACGCTGTGCGAGGTCCCAGAATCCTAGGCAGGGTATAGGCGGCAGGACCTGGAAATGGAATAGGAATAGAGGATAGGTCAGACCTGTGGGAAAGGGTTCAATGCCTGGATGGAAAAGCGTCAGGCTTCCAAGGTGGCTGTGAGGAGCAGGAAGGGTATCTTGCCCCTCGTCCCAGTGCCTCTGGCTTCTGTTGCATGTGGTGTGCCTTAGCTGTTTGAAACCAGAGCTGCCGGTTCTTCTGTATGGTGGGAGAAGTTGGTGCTCTGGGACAGCAGAAAGCTTGTTGAGCACACAACTGTCCTGCTGCCTAGGCTTTTAGCTAGGCCTGTTGAAGAAGCTGCAGATGCTCCCTGGAGGACACGCAGGGTGTAAGAGCATCTGATTCCCCAAGTTCCATACCTGGCGTTTGGAAACCTTTTATGTCCTTGGGCCGGGACATCAGGCTCCGCACTGGTGCAGTGTGGTAGACATGTTTGTTAGCAGGCTCTGTGGTGTAGTCACCTGGGACAGAGAAGGAGGTGAGAGAAGACCTGAATCTGGGGACCTAAACTGCAAGCCAAAGAGGAGAAGTAAGGAGGAGGTGCTCAATCTTGCTTGTTTTCTGCTTGGAACTCTCTGAAGCGCATTCAGGGCATGAACAGAGGGGTTTGTGCCCCAGTGGCACAGGGCAGCAGAAAGGCTGCTCGTCTGGCCTGGAAGAAAGGCTGCAGAAATACTACTCACTGGGTCCTGGGGTGACTGCTATCTTGGTCTTCGGACGTGCTGTCACCAGTGCAGTAGGTGGCACATGCTTCCCAGTCTTGGTGATGGATGAATCAATGAAGTATCGAGGACCTGGTGAGCAGGTCTCTGCACTAGGACATTTGGTCCCTCGAAATGAGTATGCAGGAGCTCTTGCCATGGTGGGATCATGACCTGGGTGACCTGGGAAGAAAAGCCTGTGCAAGTACCTGTGCCTGCAACTGTGTAATGAAAGCAAGTTTCTAAGTGGCAGCAGGTGGTGTGATGTGCCTGCCACTGCCTCCGTATGATAGTTGGCTTACCTGTTGTCCCAGGAAGGCCATACTTGGGACCTGGGGTGCTGAACTCTGCAAGGATTGGACCCCTTCGGGGATGAGGTCTCCACGTGCCTACCCAGGATTTCTCCATGCTGGTGGCTAGAGAAACTACAGGAAAAACAGGAGAGCTACCAAGGGGCTTCTCTGATACAGTTTTGGTACAGAGTTTTCCTGTAGCCCAGAGCAGGAAGAAAGGGAAACGAGCATCACGAAAGAGACAGCAAGTGAAGAACAAGTAGCAGATGGAGGAGAAGGAAGAACTGGAGTGAAGCAGCAAGTTAGAAGCAAAGATGCAGCAAAATCTCCCTGCTGTGCCCTCAGGCAGTAATTGCTGGCCAGGCCAGCAGCAGAGGAAAAATGCAGCGCTGGCCACCTAGCAGAGTGGTAGCCTCCAGCACATGGACACGGGAATGTGCTCAGCTGGAATGTGGCACTGACTGGGTGAGGTGTAAGACAGGATGCCAGCTCCACAGTGACATCATAATCCATTGCTAGGTGGAGCCATTATCATTGATGTCCATCGCCAGGTGACATCTCCACGACCATTCTCATCCAGTGATGAGCAAAGCCCACTGTGATGTTGAGACTCTTAAGCTGTTCGTGCTGCAGCGCTGCTGTATTGCCTGTGGGGCTCCTCTGGGGCTGGGCATGGGGCTGCCCTGAAACTGGCACAGTCTGATGTGAGGCAGCTCCAGTTTGTCCTCACACAGAGCTGCTTGTGTCCCCATGTGCACAGGGACCCAGCACAGCCCTTTCTAGTCCAGTGGTGCCTGAGCACAGGGCTTTTTTTCACCTAATAGGATTAAAGAAACTTATCCAACACCATTTTGCTGTGAATAAGCAGACACTTCTCTGTTTCAATGCCATGATCAGGGGGGATTACTCCTCCAATTTTGTTCTGATTAGCAAAGAAAAATCATTCATTGTGTATGCTCTTTCTGCTGTGTCATTTTTACATAAGTTCTTTTACATAGTATGCAAAATATGCTCATTCTTAAATTTAACCTTTAGAATTATTGGTTTCACTATTTGTATAACTTCAATAATATTCCTACTTTAAGACAAGCATTGGCCTTATCTACTGAGATCTACTGATTGGAATCCTTCATATTCAAATTAAGATGGGAAGGGTAGGCGGTTTCCAAGTGGATTAACTGGTGTGCATGACAATATCCATAGCTTCTTGAAGAAGGCATAAGATATTTGGTAACTTCTTGGTAAGGTTAGTCTGGTTGAATACTTTAACAAGCAGCACAGTGAACATTACTATAACATATGCTTCATTATTTTCTACTTGCAATCATAACTAACACTTTTTTCTTTATTAATTTTTAAATTAATTATTTTATGAGTATATTTATAACAGGCTGAGTAGACTGAAGTGCTGGCCATAGAGTTGAGAGAGGCTCCTGCCCTGGAGCACCTGCGAGAGCTGCCTGCTCCAATTCCCACACTGTTCCCTAGCAATCAGGGACGAATCCTTTTGGCATCAACATTTAGCCAGAAGGGAGAAACAGCCTTCCCAAGGGCACAGTAGAGTCCCATCAATGGACACAATCAAGTTTGTGGTTGGCTGGGTGCTGGCTTGTGTCTTCCAGGCTGCCTTTCCCAAACGAGGGCTGAATGAGATCACCTTCCAAGGTCCCTTGCCACCTGGGCTGGTGCAGGATCCTATGATGATTGCATTTTTAGACCGGGAATAACGGTTCTTTCTCCTTAACTGTCAGTGTTCTGGGGACTTGCCTGTGGAAATGAGCCCCTGCCTGTGGCAAGAGGTGATGCAGGGTAGCTGTGTTTCTAGACACACCCTGGGCAGATGCCACTTGTGTGCACTGAAAAGGGGGATGCTGAGATGGGCTTTGTCCTTGGCGCCAGCATGGGCCATGGGGTAAGAGCGTGCAAGACAGGGCTGGAAAACTTCCACAGTGTTTTGCTCTGGTTAGGTGAAATGGTGTTGTTGGAGATGTCAGCCTGGCTCACATTGTTATCTCGCGGCTCTCCCCTTATCCTCACCCTGCCATGCTTTGACTGAGGCACAGACATACGAAAGTGAGAGCCAGTGGTCTGCACCCAGGTACACCTAACCCCACCCTGCCACAAAGGAGGATCAGGAAAAACATCTCTGTAGGCTATCTGTCTTTAATCAGGATGTGTTTCAGGTATTAAAGAAGCTTTGTAGACAGAATGTCGGAGTCCAAAAGTGTAAGCAGGATCCCGGCCTTTGGTCACTGACACCTGGAAAGAGAAAGTGGGAAGAAAAGCGATGAATATGGTGCCTTGTTCTCCAAAGCTGTCCTCAAGTAAAGGCTTTCCAGCATAACATATTATGGGGCAGGTTACCTTACCTTTCCAAGACTGTAATCTGCTGGACCTGGAAACAGACCCTTGCCAGCAGGTGTGGTTTTTAGTCCCATTGTGTACTTGGGAGCTCTGGGTTTGTAGATGTCCAGTTCAACCTTGGCAAATGCTGCAGGACCTGGCGTCTGCAAGAGAAGCATGGAGGTTGGTAGGTATAAGAGACAGTGGGGATTCTTGCTGGGTGCCCATGAGTGCTGTGCTGCTTTAGGTGGCTGGCCAGAGGAGTGGTGTGGGAGGTCTGGAGCCTTGGAAAGGAAGGCTTCTTGGGAAGAGAGGTAGATTTCCCAGAGGACAAGGGGGATTAGTGCCATTAGTGCTAGTGAACTGCTGGTGTGGAGAAGTGAGGGACTGCAGGTGTTGGGCTTTTAGCTTGGAATAGCAGAGCCAGAGAACCTGTGGCTTCTTGCTCTTTGCTGCACGTGCAGGGAAGTGTGCATTACGTGGGGATACAGCAGGCACTGGGGCCCCTCAGCTCTGAGGAGAGCTGCTGAGCTTCTACTGCTGCTGTGAGAGAACACAGAAGTAAAGCTCACCTTTGCCACGTCTTGAAAACAGCTCTGGTATTGACTCTTCCATCTCATGGAGTAGCATGGTTCGGCATGGGTGTATGCTGTGCGGGGTCCCAGAATCCTAGGCAGGCTATATGCGCCGGGACCTGGAAATGGAATAGGAATAGACCATAGGTCAGGCTTATTGGAAAGGATTGAATGCCTGGGTGGAAAAGAGTCAGGCTTCCAAGGTGGCTGTGAGGAGCAGGAAGGGTATCTTGCCCCTCGTCCCAGTGCCTCTGGCTTCTGTTGCATGTGGTGTGCCTTAGCTGTTTGAAACCGGAGCTACCGGTTCTTCTGTATGGTGGGAGAAGTTGGTGCTCTGGGACAGCAGAAAGCTTGTTGAGCACACAACTGTCCTGCTGCCTAGGCTTTTAGCTAGGCCTGTTGAAGAAGCTGCAGATCCTCCCTGGAGGACACGCAGGCTGTAAGAGCATCTGTTTCCCCAAGTTCCATACCTGGCGTTCGGTAGCCTTTAAAGTCCTTGGGTCGGAACACCATGCTCCTCGCTGGTGCAGTGTGGTAGACATGTTTGTTAGCAGGCTCTGTGGTGTAGTCACCTGGGACAGAGAAGGAGGTGAGAGAAGACCTGAATCTGGGGACCTAAACTGCAAGCCAAAGAGGAGAAGTAAGGAGGAGGTGCTCAATCTTGCTTGTTTTCTGCTTGGAACTCTCTGAAGCACATTCAGGGCATGAGCAGAGGGGTTTGTGCCCCAGTGGCACAGGGCAGCAGAAAGGCTGCTCGTCTGGCCTGGAAGAAAGGCTGCAGAAATACTACTCACTGGGTCCTGGGGTGATGTCACTCTTGGTCTTGTATCGTCCCATCACATGTGCCGATGGAGAAACATACTTCCCAGTCTTGGTGATGGACGGATGGATGAAGTATCGTGGACCTGGTGAGCAACTGTCTGTGGCGGGACTTTTGGTCCCTCGAAATGAGTATGCAGGAGCTCTGTCTCTGGTGGGATCATGAGCTGTGTGACCTGGGAAGAAAAGCCTGTGCAAGTACCTGTGCCTGCAACTGTGTAATGAAAGCAAGTTTCTAAGTGGCAGCAGGTGGTGTGATGTGCCTGCCACTGCCTCCGTATGATAGTTGGCTTACCTGTTGTCCCAGGGATCCAGTATTTGGGACCTGGGGTGCTGAACTCTGCAAGGATTGGACCCCTTCGGGGATGAGGTCTCCACGTGCCTACCCAGGATTTCTCCATGCTGGTGGCTAGAGAAACTACAGGAAAAACAGGAGAGCTACCAAGGGGCTTCTCTGATACAGCTTTGGTATGGAGCTTTCCTGTAGCCCAGAGCAGGAAGCATGTGATACAAGCATCACGAAAGAAAGTGACAGCAAGTGAAGAACAAGTAGCAGATGGAGGAGAAGGAAGAACTGGAGTGAAGCAGCAAGTTAGAAGCAAAGATGGTGCAAAATCTCCCTGCTGTGCCCTCAGGTAGTAATTGTTGGCCAGGCCAGCAGCAGAGGAGAAATGCAGTGCTGGCCTGGCAGGGTGGTAGCCTCCAGCACGTGTGCACGCGCACTTGCTCAGGTGGAATGTGGCACTGACTGGGTGAGGTGCAGGGAAGGATGCCAGCTCCACAGTGACATCATAATCCATTGCTAGGTGGAGCCATTATCATTGATGTCCATCGCCAGGTGACATCTCCACGACCATTCTCATCCAGTGATGAGCAAAGCCCACTGTGATGTTGAGACTCTTAAGCTGTTCGTGCTGCAGCACTGCCGTATTGCCTGTGGGGCTCCTCTGGGGCTGGGCATGGGGCTGCCCTGAAACTGGCACGGTCTGATGTGAGGCAGCTCCAGTTTGTCCTCACACAGAGCTGCTTGTGTCCCCATGTGCACAGGGACCCAGCACAGCCCTTTCTAGTCCAGTGATGCCTGAGCACAGGGCTTTTGTCAAATGGGTTGTGTCTGACTGAAATGCTGGCCACAGTGCTGAGAGAGTTGAACTGCTGGGTGCTGACAGTCTTCCACCTTAAAGCATCTTTGAGTGCTGTCCACCTAATTCTCACCCCATTCCTAGAAACCAGGGGACAATCCGTTTTACTTCATCACTTAGCCAGAGGGTAAAAGATAACCTCCCCAAAAACTAGAAGAATTAAAGAGGCTTTTTCTCAAACTCTGCACTCTTCTTGCTTTGGCCCTTCCCTTAACTCCTGCTCTTGGGGGAAAGGAGTGAGTAAACAGCTGACTTGGCTTAGCTTCTGTCCAGGCTCAACAACTGAGCTTCTAATCTTTAGTAACAATGTAAGAATGCCCTTTTTCAGGGGTGAATAAATGCTGTGTGTTAGCTGTAACTTACTGCACCTGCAGGCATTTACAGTGGGAGAGCCCCTGAAATTCACTGGGGATTTGGTAGTATCCAATGCCCAGCTTGTGCTTTGTATCTTCTGGTTTTTTTCTAAGGTCTCTGTGCTACGATCTTACTATTAGAGTGAAGGGAGTGAGCAAAGCTATCAATAATCTCACTTGTTCTGGCCTCTCCATTTGAGGGCCCCCAGTGTCTGCATCACTCCTCAGATGCTTCTGATGTCTTCAAGCAGGTTTCTCCCTTTAATGCCCATTTTTCCAGGTTGTTTTGGGAGTTCATGGTCCAGGATTTTCAATGTTGATGCTTCAGGAACACATGAACTCTTTCAAGGTTTCCCTGGGACAGAGTTGAGTTCAGTTGAGCAGAGTTAAGTTTCATTATTCTAATTTTGCCAGTAGGGTATGAATATCTATGCCTCCAGTACGAGTGATCCCACCAGGTTTTTCTGTCCCCATATGTCATGACTGTTTGCTAATAATACCAGTCATTACCCATGCTTTGTTTAGTGACCCTTTAAGGTTTTCAGTATCCAAGTTTTTATGGTTTGAGACCCTTATAGATTTTCTTTCATTGCTGTGCTACATGGGCTGTGGTTAATATTGCACCAGTTAGGAAATAGATTCTGAAGCATTTAAATTGTGATTTGAATGGAGATGCTGTGTGTGAGGTTAAAACAATGGAGTGGCAAACCAGTTTAGACGATATAAGCTGATTTTAACACAAGCTTTGTATTTTCACTATTTGTATAGTGAAGGGCATTTAAGCTTCAAAGGCACACCCAGAATTTTCTCCCACTAGCCAAGTACTCATGAAGTATAACCAGCAGTTTTCATAACACTTGCAATCTTTGATACACTAACAAAATTATGTATGAGCTTGGTCTCTTACCATAGGTAAAGCAAGTATTGAGAAGACTGTCAAGAGTTAATACATTACCAGTGCAGCTGGCTAATTATATTTCTTGTTGGATTATATTAGAAATGCCAACATTAGTTCATGAGGCTTAACCAGTTCTTGTGTTCTTTGTGGCATTCACCTGAATCTTCTGCATCAATTTTTTCTCCTGCTTTCCTCTGTGTCCCATATCAGTGCAAAGCTATCAATTAAGTTTTGTTCAGATGGTTCTTTGGAGCCTACTGATGGCAGCTCCTCCAGTCTTGGGGCATTGTTTTCACTCTGAAGACTTAAAAAACATCCATTCCAGTAAACAGCCTTCTTGGGTGATGGTATGTTAACTCTGAATCCTACTGATAACAGCTACAGAGGAAAGCTTTGCAGTGGGTTGGAGGTGTTAAAGCTGGAGCCCAATGATAACAGCTCCCCAGAAGCATCCCACAGAAGGGGAAATTTACCCGGGAGCATATTGATAGGAACCCCTGAAACCGTCCCTTGTGCAGAGCATTCAAAATATGAAGGGGACAGCCCTCAGCCTGTTTCCCAGACCTGCCATCAGTAGGCTCCAGAGCCTAGAATGAATGAAAGCTAGAAGTTTATTCACAGAGTCTGTGAATAGCAATAGCAATGTCTTGCAGGACAGGATAATTTACTGGTATTGAAAGTGGCAGTGGGTGTAACATACTTGGCACGTTTTTAATATACTTAGCATATTTTATTTCAAACTTCTTAAAAGGATATGCTGTAATTGATCTATGTTTAGTGAGGGTATGGAATAATGTTGCTGGAAGTTGTAGCCTGATCAACACAAAAGGATAACAGAATTAAAAGATGCCTATAAAAACTGATTAAACTCTTCAGTAGTAATTACTGTGTATGATATATTATTGACAAATAACTGGATACCTATACATTTTCACTGCATGTTACAAGATCTTTGTACAGTGCACTTTAAGAAGTGATACAGTTGTCTTAATTAAAACAAAAATTAGTGTAACAGATTTTACATGTATGTTTCAGAGATAATTTCAGTGATGTGGAGGATCCCTGCTGTACCCACAACTCCTAGCACAATACGTGCTGGTGCAGTCAAATATCAAATTGTATGAGCTCTAGTGTATGCCACACTAATGCCTTCTTTTGAAAAACATAAGGAAAATATGTTAAAAATGTCAGAAATTAAGTTTGATCCAGTTTCAACTTTTGGTTTTAAAAGAGATGGAGGCTTAAATACCTGTAAATTTGAGGGCTTTCATATCTGTGCAGTTTCCATTCTGATTCAGTTAAGGACAGGATTCGAGTCTTTACCTCTCCTCAGCAAGGTCGTCTTAACAATTAATGATAAATTCGTCCGGTTTTCTTTTTTCTGGTACTCCACTGTGGACCTTTAACAGTAGTGCTCCAATGCTAAGAACTACTACTCAAAAGTTTAATTACATGGAAGTGGCAAGAGATACCCACCATGAGTGTCCTTTTGGTTCAGAGAACACAGACTACCCGCTGAACCTCTGTTTTTAAGAAGAATGTTAAACATTTTCATTGACATTGATTCCATTAATGTGTTTCTTGTCAAATGTGTAAATGCACTTAGAGGTCCTGAGGCTGTCTCTGTAAGCTCTTCAAAACTGTAGAACTGCTGCTTCAGTCTAGGGACTCATACACAGAATGCTTGCTGGACCAAACAGTACAACAGCTGCTTTTTGACATCAAAATGAAAAATGAAAGAGAGACATAAAACCTAAATCACTAATTAAATTTTTTTCTTAGAATAGATGATGATAACTATATGTTCATAGGAGAAATTAATTTTAATTACCATTCTAGTAATTAAATAAATTTCATTAATTTAATTAATCCAAAACAAAACTTTAAAATAAAATTTTGAGATTGCACAGGCATCAAAATTTATGATATCACATAACTTATGGTTTACAAAGTCAGGAACTGGCTTGTACAGCTCTAATCCTTCAAGGGAGATCATGGTATATGTGGAATAACTATGAAAACCAACATGGGATGGGAGAATGTGTTCTATAGCAGGGCTGGTTTTTTGTTTCTAGTCACCCTGTACAGGTGGCTGGCCCAGAGACAAGTGTAACTCTGGGCCCTTCCTCTCAACTCTTTATTGAGCTAGATGGAGTTGCTCGTTAAGGAAAGAAATGCATGCCAAGTATAGCTTGGCTCCAGTTTACCCCAGAGCAAGGGGATAATCCAAGGACAGATCACGAGTCTCACTGTGTAGCATCTTAGTCAGGGCTTCTATCTCATTTATACCAAAGAAACCACTACATTAATTTTAGATCAGTTAACATTTTATCTTTAATTCTTCATTTACCTTAGTGGAAAAAAAATATTTTCATGTAAGATAGCATAGGCTTGAAATTAAGTCTGTGATAGGTAATTTGGGTTTTTTAATAACTATACATTTATTGATGAACTTTTCATATAAAAAGCAGAAAAAATAATAATATCTTATAAAGAATATTATCTAAGGAAAAAGTTTAGTTTGCAAGGAGAGTATTACCTCCTATTTTTGGAATTTCTCTAAGATTCCTGTCTCGGCTGTATTTCAAGAATCTGTCTATAGGTTGCATTCCTGAGCCTATCAGCCTTACAGATCAGTTAATAAAAGTCAATCAGTGATTGTTTAACTTGCTTGCTACTGCCTGAAGCAGAATTACAAAAGCAAAATGTGTTCAGAACTCCACCAGGAGTTTCTGTCATCTTAAAGCTCCAAGTGTATGACCTCATGGCAACTAAAAAATAAATATTCCACAACAGCTTGAAGAAACTTGCAGTTACTATGCATTCATGTCAACAAAATAAGAAATCACGCTTGAGGAGTAGCAATGTTTTCACTTTCTGCTCTTAGAATGATTCATTTAGAAATGGAAACTAATGGCAAAAGGACCATGAATATGAAACAACTGACAAGAAGAAACTAACAAATGCAATTAATTAGAAAATAGTAATTTGATTGCTAAGTGGGAAGGTTTATAAGCAACAAAGAATTATCATGTGCATTAATCAGGTTCACCGCAGTTGCAATTAATTTTTCAATACTAAGCTTCCTCACATATTCTGAATATCCTGACTGATTTACCATGAATTTCCACGTAATCCTGATTTTGAACTTTCATTAGTGTTCATTCTTCTGCAAACTCAGCTAGGGTATATTTTGTTTCATGAAGATGACTTTCAAATGCACTGAAGTAATTTGTTAATGCAAATTGTTTTTCTCTCATGAAATCACACACAATTTTTGTTAAATGTGAGGAGAAACACTCTAAGTAATTGCTATAGAAACCAATCTGCAATCAGCTTTCATTAATTTTTAAGTGAATTGGGTGTGTTATTCTTATAATGAAACAATATTATATCTTCTTAATCCATTGCTCTAATTTGTAACTTTGACCTGAGAATTAGTGAAAATATTTTACTTGTGTAATGGGAATTGGAATGAGCAAATAAAGTGATTTTGTTTTAGTTGGATCAGGAATTTTATTTCAACTATTTTAGCAATAATATTTTCTTTCAAAAATAATAGCATTTCTTCTCACCAATATATGTTCTAGAATCTTTAAGATTATATAAATATAATATTATGATGTAAAAATTTGGAAGAAATTCTGTATCTGGATTCCACAACCAGAAATCTGCATGCCATTTACCTCGAAGACTAACAAAATTGGATGCTGCCCATTTTACAGGAACCTTAGCAGCACAATTGTGAGAGACTGGGCAATAATACAATTTGTGCAATTTTTACCCTGCCTTCCTTAAAAGACTGACCAGCTTTTGCAATATGAGGGGTTTATGTGCCTAACACTGGGGATGTGGCACCATTGCAAAATTGTTTGGGAAATGCAGCAGTAGACTTGGCCAAGGAGGTATATTTATCCTTGGCCAGCCCAGCTCAGCCCAGCAATACTATCATTAGGAGAGTATTACAGCATAATCTGAGATCAATTTCACAACATTTTACAACATAATATGAGATCAATTTCTTAAAACCACACCACATGCTGTTCTTATTTTCCAAAGCTCATGATGGATCATGGTCTTGAGTTTAAAGGACATACATGTGAGAAGAGGTCAGGTTTTAGAAGAGACAAGGATCTGAACGTACATTAGGGAAATACTGAAGAAGTCTGTGTTGCTTTTAATTAGCATGGATTATTTAATCTGTGGAAAGTTAGAGTTTAATATTAGAAAACTGGGACTTGAATATCCACACCACTGTGAAATTCTGCATAATGAAGAATCAGATTTGGGCTTTGGTTTCTCGTCATCAGTTTCTCATTTATAGGCATAGTGCTTTCCACAGTCAATGTGGACTTATTTATACACGTGGTTTAATTTCAGAATGCATAGTTAAATGCAAAAGGAGATTAGAATATCAGTCGGTATCAGTGCTGTTTTTTGTGGGTTTTTTAAATATTTGGCTTGTTATGAGTAGGACTGAAAAAAAATCCTTATAAGTAAGCATCTTGGTAAGCAAAGCTCATGAAGGCTATCAAGAAATAGTCTTACACTTATATAGAAATATTTTCATTTGGTATGGCAATCAGCCTAACTCCTCTGAAAGCCTCAGAATCAGTTCTGCTAGCTTTTCTCTTTCCTCTGGTTCATTCCTCAGAAATTTTGAGGGAGTATTACCCAAGCTGGTGATACTGGTTCATTTTACCCTGAAGGAAAAAGGAAACTGTTGAAATAGATCAGGCCACGTGCAGTCTTGTTTTACACAGTTACCAGACTTGTATCATTAGAAAATGTGGTGCATTTATTTTAAAGCATCCTTTCCACTGCAGTTGTGTGGAACAATGATCTGCTGAATTTAATTCACAGATCAAAGAGAGAGGAAATTAACCAACACAGTAAATTGATTATTTCATGGGTGACATAACCAAGGCAATGATTTATCTTAATAAAGAGAAACATCCCTCTAGTCCTTAACTGAATTCCAGCCAATGCAATAATACTCAGTTGTTAATGACTTTGATGTTGATGTGGAAAAGTGAATGACTGTATAATCACTGAAATGAGACCTCATCACAGTTGGAAATGTTTAAGCCAAATCATTTTGGACTGTGAAAAGAGCCCTGAGTGGTATAGATTGGCTGGGTCCCAGATTTTCAGCCTTAACTAAATAGTGCCTGAAAACTTTATCATACTGCCATGCCTCAGGCTGGTCTGCAATTCTGACAGCCTCAGAGAATTGCAGTTTCATGTATATGTGTGGAATCACTGCGGAAAAAGAATTCAGGGTTTACAGAATGCCATGGAGGTACACGAAACCCACTTCACGCAGGTAATGAACTCAAACTTTGACTCCCAAGCAAATCCAATGGCCAACACTGACAAAGAGGGGCCATCACGACATGGCGGTGACACTGAGCAGGCCACAGGCACGGGTTCCCGGGTGTGCCGGCGGTGCCGGGCCGGTGCCGGGCACACTTGCCGGGCAGGGCTGCCCGCCCGCGGGGCCACCGCAGCCGCCCCGGCTGCCTCGGCCGGGGCCGAACGTGGCACTGGTCCAGAATGCCGCAAAATGCTGGCATCGGTGCGGGGTGCACGGCACCGGCAATACATTCCTGTCTACCAGCAGCTATCTTTAGGAGAGGGAACAGAAGAAAGGAAACAGAAGTCAAATAGGAAAAATTGTACTGAGAGCTTATGTTTATATCCCACATCACTAAATATGGCTTAGGAGGCTGAAATGTAGCATTAGTCATTTGTAGCAGCCTTCACCTCCCCCTTTACCCTTCCCTACGAACTCTTACAATAACAAACCAGGCTAAAATTAGAGCTGCTTTATTACATTAATTTGATTATCATTGTCTCGGCACTGATTGAAGACCTCACATCAGTAGGACGGACACCCTTTACATCAAGCTTCCCTGATGCTGATGCTCAGCTCTTGGATCCAAGGAGGAAGTCGGGTCATTTTTTTCTGCTCGGGTTTCCTTCACAACCACTCAATTCCCAGAGAAGGATTCCTAGCATTGACATTACCCTGTCCACACCTTGTTAACATTTTTTTTTTTTTTTTTTCAAAAAAAAAGACGGGAAGAACACTTCGCATCCTCCCAGACTGGCTTTGCCCCATGCACGCTGTGAGAAATCAAGAAGAGATGAGGGAGGAAGAAGATGATGGCAAATTACAAAGTTTGCAAGTCCAGCTTTTCTAATCTCAGCAGAGAGGCAGAGGCAGCTGCAGGTAGGTTTGGAAGAATTTCAAGAACTCACCCTATTTGAATACCACACAGCCTCCAGGCTCCAGAAACATGATACTCTGATGCTGATCATTTAAGGAAAAAAAGGGCTAAGGATTATTAAACTGCTCATCCAGGCCTGCAGCTGGAGGTGACTCAGAGTGCAGAGTTGGAAAAATGCCCATGTGGCAAGATTAGAAACTCATTTGTGTAGTTTATGTGGCCTTGCCAGGAGCCTCCGTTTTTTCCAAACCTTCAGTTTATTAACTTTAAAAGCACTCCTTTCCTGTTGGGGATCTGGCATGGCTGCAGCCCGGCAGCTCTTTCTCCTTTTGCATTAACAACACTTAAAGGCTTTCTTTCCTTTTCAAAATCGACTGTGTGAGATCATCTGGAATTTTCAAATGTGCTCGCTCTTTCTTTTCATTTCTTTCTTTGTCCCAGGGTTCAATTTAAATCCAAGTGCTTTTAAACTAACTGTATTCAGCCAGCCAGCACTTTCAGGAGTATATGTTATGAAAGCAGGAAAAGAAAAGGCCTTCTTATCATTAAAACCATAATAATTATGTGTCAAATGTAATTACTGCTCTGTGGGTAATACATCTAATACTCGGTGACAGAGTAAGCAGCCTGCAGAAGTAGAAAGTAACTGGTGGCAGGAACAAATTTGATATAAAATTAACCATCATGCTTAAATACTCTGTCTCATAAAGTTCTACCAAAAATGCAAAGGCAAGGAAAAAGGGGTTTTTTTCTTCACCTAAAATTGCTAATGTGCAAAAGCTCAGTTCTCTCCACCTCCATATAATGAATCACAGCTCTTTTAAAATAAGAAACACTGCTATAAATGTGAACATTACAAGGATCACACTCTTGTGAAGGAGCTCATCTAACACGAAGGAATTAAGTGTGGGAGTTCTCTCCTCTTAACCCATTATGTTTCCTCATTATTACCTTCACACTGCACGCTTGATTCACTTGATAAGAAACAAGCTTTCTGCATTTCCCTACCTTCTTTAGAATACACAAACTAATGAGCAGCTGGTCAAACTGACATGTGCCTGTGAATTTGAAGACTACTGAAATGTGTAGTCATATTCTGAAGGAGCAAAAAAGTGCTAAGTCAGGAAACAGTATTCTAAATATGACAGCATGTGTGAGAAACTTGTCCAGTTTAAAAAATACATGTCCTCTCCTCCCTAATACTCTTCTAAGTAGACTTAACATAATCTAACATATTCAAAAAACACTTTAAAATGTAATGATTTGTTAATGTGACTCTAGATCATGAGAATATTCTTCAATAACTGTGTTTAGCTGCTGTATTCTTAGTAAAATTAATTCTTCTAATTGTTTCCTAAAGGCCTAAGTTTTTTGTAGAATTGATGTTTTTCACTGGAGCTACCATTATATATGTATGTGTCTTTACTAATTTGTGTAGGACTATGCAGTAGTAAAGTTAAGCATAATAAGAATACGCTAAGTGGCTCTACATTCTAGTCCTCAGTTTTACATGTTCCTGCATGATAATCAGAAGAACAGGATTTCTGTACATTTTCATTTCCGCTTTTTAACATGCTTTTGTTTTTCTTTACATATGCTTTGTCTTTCTATTTATGGAATATTATGTTTTCTAGCAGACGTATTTAATGAAATATCAATAACATTAGAAATCTTTGAAAACTTCGAAAGATTTTCAATATGTCTTTACATCAGAATTCATTTTTTCAATCTAAAGTTTCTTAGAAATTTTGTAACTCAAAATACTCGTCAAATAACTATATTGCTTCATTATATGAGGAAAATTCATGCTTATAATTTATTACATTGGAAGCCTGATCCAATTAAACATCAGTGTTCAGTCACAGAATTAAAATCAGGTTTTTAAAAAGCTAGTGCTTAAAAAGGTGCTCCCAAATAAGAAATTGACCAATATTTGGTGATTTTTAAATTGCAGACTTGGGGAAAAAGAAGCCCTGAAGAATGCTGGACAAACCACCAGCTCTTAAAGATTTACTATGAGATATTTATTATTTTCTCTCTAGACCTACTCTCCTTTTTCCATATATGAGAAACAAAGCTCAGAGGGGTTTTTTTCTGATTTTTGAATGCTCTGAGTGTTTTAGTAAAAACTATTTAAGTTAAATCCAAAATTTTTCTCCAGTATTAGGTGTGAGAAAATGAAGGCATCTCATGACCTTGTTTTTGCCTACTCAGTAGATATGTTCAAATACTATTCTGCTTTGTAATAGACTTTGGAACACATTTCATTCACTACCAGACTATGCACATACAGACATACTTAGCAGCATTTGCTATCAGTCTCAGAGCAAGAATGTTTGTAAAAGTTAATGGTATTACCTACAACAGGTGGATTATAGGAAAGTATTCCCACTAATTAGCCTCAGTGTTCTCATGTGTTTATTTCTTGAAAAGATATCACACGTCTGTCTCTTATAAATGGCTAATTGGCTAACTTTAATTTATGGAAAGAAGGCACTAGAAGAGCTTCACATTCAAGATAGCAGTGAGAAACTGATTGTACCATAATAAAAGAGCAGTGGTAATTAACAAGGGTTATTTCCTCAAAAACAAAATTCATCCCAAGTATTTTCCTGGTACACATACTTTTGGTCTTCCTTTAAAGGGTGCTTCCTTTAAATTTCAGGAGTATTCCCAGTTCCACTGGGTGTACTATGTAATACAAGCAGTGCTGTCTATACACATAATTATCAGCACTTGAGGAACATAGGCCCAAAAGCATTCTCTGGCTTTGTTTTGATAAATAAGACTATTGAAAAGAATGGCTCAGAACTGCCAGGTGTGGTTATGGTTTCTGAAGGATTAAGTCAACATGAAAGAAATCATATTTTTAAACAGTATTGTTCTCTTTAGAATGATCCCCCAATTTATTGAATTGTACTCATTGGGTCCCAGGTTCAAATGCTACGTCTGCTCATCAGTCACCACTTGTTGCTTGAACTAAACAACACATCTGTAATTTTCAACTTGACTAGAATTAGTTCCCAAAAGAAAAAAAAATATTTCAAATGCTTCTGACTAAATTGGAAACACGTGTAAGAGTTATATCTTTTCATGACATAAATTAGTGATGAGGAGTTCATATAAGAGCTGCAGAAAGAAAAATAAAATAGTGCAATAAGTATTTCAGGTACCAGAAAAAGGATTGCTGCAACTTGGTAGGTATAAGAGAAAAGAATATGTGACCCCAGCCTGCTGACTTCCTATAATACTAAAATAGATGCTTGATACCTCTGTTGTGTTAACCAGAAAATGACTGCCTGAAGCAGGATCAAATGTCTCATTAGCACTTATAATCGCTTCCATAAGATGAAAACAGATGAAAGAAGAAAGTATGAAATTCAAACAGTAGATGAAAAAAGTTGATCCCTTTTGTTCTGTGGTGTGCCTTCTCTCTCAGATGGGCCTCTTCTCATAATTAACCTGAGTTCAACAAAGTCATTATAAATGGAGTTCAAGAAAACCTGATCCCACTTTTCACAGTGTTCATAAATACTGTGGATGGTTCTTTGTATAACCACCAGTAATTACAATAACGCATAAAATTCCTTCCTGAACAAAATTTTAATAGTAGATTTATTTCTGCCCTCCAAACTGATGACAGCACATTCTCTCATCTCCATATCTCTATGCTTTCAATGTGGAAAAATTAATCTGCCTTAACCATTAGAAAAGTTATGTTCTTCCAGTATTCTAGAAATCCTCGATTCCATCTCTCTCAGGGAAGTTGTCATTTAATTTATTCTAACCTATGGGCTTGTGCTAGCCTATGGGGTTGCTGTTGAAGATGCATGAAGAATAATATTGATTCATATCACAGTTGCATAAATTTGATACATGGTAGATCTACCCACACACTGAACACATGAAGTAAGGGATAGCTACATGCAGTTGCTTGGCTACATTTAATGACTTCTGACTTGTGTTCAGGAGCAGAATGCTAATAAGAATTTGTTTTTAAGGAGTGATGCTAAGAGATGGAGACTACTGCAGTCACTATGCATAGTGCAACATTGTAAGGACCACCAGATTTCATCTTTCAGAAAAAGACGACTGACAGACCAAAGACTATGCCAAGTGATGCTAGGTAATGTTTTCCATGCTTGTGTTTCTCTTAACTATAACATCCAATATTTAGTGAGGAAGCCAATTCTGTGGTATTACCAGAAAATACAGGACTCAGAACAGTGGTCTGTTATGGGAGAAAGTAGTTGTAAGAACTCATAATTTCTTCCCAATTAATTTGTTATGGTTTAGTAAAACACAATATGTTTAGATGGATGTAGGTACTGTTTTGCTTTGTTGGTACTGATTGCTGGTATTTGGTATTAGTTTCTATCCACAATATAATAATTCAAATCTACTGACTTAACAATGTGAAAGTATTGTTTATTTGGACTTAAGTGCATTAAGACCAAGAATGATCAGAAACAGTCTGAATATTAGCATTTCCTTATAATTTTCCTGTCTTTCACTTAAAAATAGTCCCTAAATATTTCTAATAGGAGGATCACAAGGAAGAAGGTCTAGAAAAATCAAAAGTAATTTTCTTTTAAGAATAAGGCTAACATATGAAAAAGATGGATACCTTTCTTCATATGATTTCCTTGGTGATGGTGGTATTTACCTCCAGGTTCTCTAAATCAGTATTGTTATGAATGATTTATGAATAAAATGAGCTTTCAAAGGGACTGGATACCACCCTAATGAAAAATTGTTTATGGTCCAGTGGGTAAATACTAACTTCTGGCTTCATAGTATAAACTGAACATAAGTGGATATCATCACAGGGAAGTTTGGCTTTGTCAGAGTTTTAAGAAGAGACTTGTAAATTATAAAAGTCCAAGAGTGCTCTCTGTGAAGAAAATGTTTCTGTCATATTCACATGGCCACGTTTATTTTGGTGACACCAGGCAAGCACTGTCTTCTGAAGTGGACCAAAATGAAAAGTTAATGATACGTAGGATGACATGTAATAGTGTGAAAGTGTGTGTGAAAGTGACAGCATTTTCTTCACTGAATACTCACAATTTAAATCCAAAAATTACACATAATGTTAACTGGTCAGTATAATTTATCAGCAGCTGTGAAAAATCCCACACACAGATGAAAATGCTGTAGAAAATGCGCAGCAGGTTCTGTGGAGGGTTGATATTTTGCTGGTTTCCCACTTGGATTTATTGCTTCTGATTGAAGAATGAATGTAATGCATGCTCTCCACAATGGGAAATTGTACTGTTGGCATACTACGTTTTTCATGCTGAAAAGAAGTTTCTTCCATTCAAGAGACATGCTTACAGCAAATGCAAGATCAGGCTGTAACTACAGTGACCAGGGCTAAAGTTAAGTGACAGAACTCTTGCCTCTGTTTTCCACAAAGAAAGGAATGTTGATTTTAAATGTAATCTTCAGTTTATATCTCCCCCTCGCTCACCATTATTTGAATTTTCAAAAATCCCTCTCCTTCCCTGTACAATTCTTCAGAATTTCTTCTATCCAATTTCCTCCTAGATACAACAAATATGGCTTTAATATTGAATTTGCTGTACTTAATAAAACAAAGTGGAATTAAAAAATACCTGCCAATTATCAAATTATTTTTCCTTTGCAATTGTCTTAAAATTTTTTCTACTTCCATTTCCTGCCTTTAAAATCTTCTTTATGAGAAATTGTATATGTGTAATAACTGAATCATGACAGAGATGACTATAAGGCATTGAGCATGTATTGGTTTTGCCCCTTAGTTCCACCATCTGCTGTGATACGCACAGTGCACTTCCAAAAGAAAAATATTTTCTGCTTTAAGCTCATTAGAGAACTGACAAAGATAGGAAAATAATAATTCTCTACATTGTCGCTTTTGCTGTTTTAACATTTACCATCAACTGCTACTTAAATTCAGCTCATTACAAAGCACATTGCACAGTCTACTACACAAAAATACATGTCAGCATTCAATCAGTTCAGTTTGAAGAAACATAAAAGACTACCAAGATAAACCTTATGCTGTAAAATCAGGGTTATCAGGTTAATAGGAAACCTGAAGTTAGTTACACTTCTTAGAATGTTCTGCATCTTTCTTCATATGCAGAAAATTAATGCAAATTTTTTAAATCATAAAAATGTGTTAAATCTACAAAAGTAATAGAGATCCACATCTTGTATATGAGAAAAATATGCATTTTCCCACAAAGGACCTATGGTCTCATTTTTATGGAGACAACATCCTACAGAACTAGCAAGTAAAAATGCTGATGCTGAAAAGTATGATAAAATATTACTACCATACTCTATTTTGGTACAACAGCAATATATTACATACACAGAAAATTAACTTAACCAGGAAGGCACATTTTTCAGAAGTTCAGGAAAACAAATTCAGTTTTATAAATAGTATGATCATGAAGTCATTCAAAACAATGGACCTTTCTCTCAACTATAAAAAGCTTCTAGATATTTTTTCTAATGTATCTTTTTAAAGCCAGGTTTTAAAAAAAGGGAAAAGGAAAAAACCTTTTTATTAAACATATGCTATTCATGCTGCTTGTTTTACCTTTACAGATACAGTATATACATATGAAGATAAATTATAGTACATAGAGATGCCCAGTGACCAAAAATGAATTATTATTCACATTTATTATATACTTTGGTAAAAGCATTGGTATGACTTTTTGCATGGTGACATTCTGTGCTCTGTCTGGAATTCACCCCTTACAAACTTTAGGAAATGCTGAAAAACATGTGGTTACTCATCATCAAGTTTATATAACCTTGCCCTGCATGAGAACTGCAACTGTCCCCTCCAAAATTAAAACAAAATAAGGAAGGGATACAGGGGTTCCCCTCCCCCTTTGCCAAACGAATGTCTCTGTGTCCTGTCCAGGCTCCGAGAGAAGGAAGCTGGGTTCAGTTGTCAGAGTGCCAACGCTGTGGCTCAGGAGAATAGAGCTCCATTGCCTGTTTCTTGCACTGACGTCCTGTGTGAACCCGGGTAGCTCATGGTTCCCTCCCTTCCCCTGAAAAATGAGAATAGCACTGTCCTAAAGCCAGCTGTGGCACTGCAAAATATCCAGATTGTATGAGAAATGGGAGTATAGGCACAGCAATGCAATAATGTCTGTTCTGCTGTTTGCTCATAGAAGTATTGCTGCACAACATACCTGGAATATAAAAATACACTTTCTCTTTCAAGTTATCCAACACAGATAAAAATGGCTGATTCTAACCATGTCAACATTTTTATTTTCAGAAAACTGAGAATAGCAAAATCTGAGAGTTTGGCATTGTAACATCACAACCTAATGTTACCCATCCATTTAACCATTGTTAAATAAATGTTACCTCTCATATTACTAGATTAGCCACAGACATGACCATGTTAAAGTATCCTAAACCAACATATTTTTGGATCTAGGGATTTGAGATATTTTTTTTAATGTATAAGGGAATAGTACTGGGAGGCTAGTGGTACTGCTTTTACATAGCACACACTTGATGATAAGTGTTGTAGTGTTCCAGGCAGAACTGCTCTGCTGAACTCAGCGATCCATCTTCCATTTTTGTGATTCTGTCTTTCCTTCCCTACATTCTCATTTTAATTTATCAAAAAAATTAATACTTGATTTATTTAATTGAAACGTATTCCTTTAATGAAACTTGGAAATACCATTGAGTGTGGAGATCCTCTTGAGAAAAGTACTAACTGTATTTCCTTGATTAGCTTATTACTTTTTATGGGAACTTGCGAAAAAGGACAAAAAAGCTAACAACCATTTGAAATGAAATCACTTAGTCTTCATGGATAAGTATTTTCCTGTAAATATTTGATTCTCCATTTACCCACCATATGTCCAGTAAAAACAAGGGATGGAAAGTGGCCATTTCAATGACCTTGTGTCCCTCCCTTAGAGGAAGACAGCTGACAGGTAGATATATGAACAGTTTGTTATTGCAGATTCCAGATCTTGTGATTATCTCTGACTCAACTTCTGGGGTTTTATCTGGAATTCCTGTGGCGGGTCAACTTGTGTACTACTCCTTGTCTTTACCTTGTGGTGACCCCAGGTTAAAAATACACCTTACAATAATACATAGCAGTTTCCAAAATTACTGTTTGAATTGGAATAATGATGGCAAGCTCCAGACATAGAATGATCCAAAAGAAATGTCTCAAAATGTAGACTTTAGTTTATCTATGAAGATGTTATCATTATGTTATCTATACTTTTTTGGTTTCGTTTTCAGATTTATGTGATGCAGTAGGTACAGTAGGTAATTGCCATCCATTTTTTAATGAATAAACCATACAAATTTTATCATCTTTCAGCATATTATGTGATACTTCCAGATGACATATTTTTAAAATATCTTGTTAGAATTACTTGGTGCTTATTTGATGAGGAAAGATAAGTATTTACATCTAAATCTCTTTTATATGTTTGGAATATATGTCTATTCCTTGCCTCCACCCCTAAATAAATTTCAACTTCTATGATGTCATGTCCTTTGCATTAGGCAATTAGGCAGTAGACCTCTTCAAAAGCTTTATTATTTTCCTTATCACAGCAAAAAAAACCCAAAAAAACCCAAACCAAACCAAACCAAACCGAAAAAAGAAAAAACAAAACAAAAAAAACCCCAACCAAACAAACAACAACAACAAAAAGAAACCCAAAAAAACAAACAAACAAAAAACCAACCAAACAAACAAAAACAAACAAACAAACAAAAAAAAAAAACACAAAAAAAACCAAACCTTTTAACCTTTGAGAGCTGTGGATGTCTCACTTTTGAATGTGTCCTAGTAACCTAGGATAAGGTCATCTCTGACCTTTCTTACATCAAAAAATAAATGCATTTTATCCGTCTTCCCCATCATTCACTTCCTCCTGTAGATAGCATAGATGTTCTGGCAGAGATCTGCTGACATTTTGCTTCCTTCTCATTAATCTCTATCTTCTGAGCCCTCATTATAGCACACCTATCATTCTCAGGGTAGTGTTGCAGGATTTCTCCAATTTCCTGTGGGAATATCTTTCTAGCAAGATGCAGAAGCCAGGAGAGAATTGTGACAATGCATTATAAAGTGAACAATGCACACGTTATTGGAGGACTAAGGGAAGAACAGGGGACAAGGGTCCTTGCTATTTTTGTTCATGTTTCAACACAAGAGTAGCCTCCCCTGCTCGTAAACACAGGAAAACAGGACATCTTCTCTTTCAAACTTGGACTTCAAACTGCAAGTTAGAGCAAGAACCTAAATTTTAGTGGTTTGCCATCGCTCACTCCTGTCCCTGTGCTATAATTTGCTGTTTCTCAGTAATACTGTCTCACTGGGATTTCCTGAAAGGTGCACAAGTACCAAGAAATACAGCAAAATAAATGGATCTTAAAACAATAAATTGCACTTCATTGGAGATTGAATTTATAATGCAGAAATATATATTTTTGATCTTTTTTTTTCCAGTTACAGTGGTGCACAACCTTTCTAACCAGGCTTGGATAAAAGAAACAAGAAGGAAATACCTAAAAGGGTCTACTGCCTCAAAAAAGTCATGTGGATGTAGCTGTTGGGCAGATGTCTACCATTTTAGATATTCTGTGGTATCAACCTTGCCTCCAGCCATCACTCCAGAAGCAGTCAATATTTCCATGTCTTGCAGCACATGTTCTGTCTCCACATGAATATCCCAGGTATCCCAGAACATCTCAGAAGACACCAGATGTTTAGCTTAGAACTGGAGAGAACCCTTCACACCTGCATGGTTTGAGCCTTTTGAATCTGAACTCAATAAATCCACTACAAGCCCCTCCTTGCCATGCAGGCACTGCACACCCAACTTCAGACTCAGCGTTTTTATGCTCCTCTGTAGCCATTTGATGAGGCCACTGTCAGAGGACAAAAGAATAATTCCCTCACTGAAAAGCTTTAGACCAATACTCTTTATCTTCTCAGGTTAGGAGCATGATGAAGAGAAGATGAAATACGTGTTAAAGCAGTAATGCTTTAGAAATGAGTAGGGAGAAGGTGAGATCCATGCTCCTTAAACCAGTTCTTCCCTTCATTGCTTCCTGCTTTCTCAGCTGAATGAGAGGACAGATTTCTCAGCCAAAGAGGACAGATTTTTTACCTCCTCCCCATTTTCTTCACATGCCTGTACATTAAACTATAGTGCAACAAATTTGAAGTGCATAGAAAATACACACATAACAATTCTTTGTTTGATTTGGAATAGTGCTTATAGCCAAAGTGGTGTTATACCAATTACTAGCTCTTTCCCAGAAAAAGTAACAATAGATTATAATCCAAACTCTTTAGAGAAAACACATTGCTAGATGACCTGGGAAGTTCACTGTTGTAAATGTGGCTCTAGAATTTTTTCTTTTTGACAACATACTTCACTGGAGAAGTTGAAGTGCTGTAATGTCATGGATGTTGACATAAAAAATGAAATAGAAAAATTAGCCTATGAAACAAGTTATCTGGCATTTAATGGTGAATGGTGGAAGGTTAAAGATGTTAAGATCAGAGCTGATCATGGAAAACTAGAAAACAAAAGAAGTAGCCTGTGAGCTATGGCTTTTAGGTATATAGGAAAACAAATCTCTGACTTGAAATGTTTAATATCTAACCCCTTTACATTTTGCAAGGGAAGTGCTTATGGTGGGACATTCTGTGTCTCTGCTCAACAAGCCAACATGCTGGCATACAGTGGCTGAATCAGAAATATGGATTCACTGTCTAACCAATGTACTACTCAACATAAGGATGTTTGATTCTGCTCATGTTACCAATTTCTTTTTAGTTTATTTGCTTCATCTGTGGAAACACTAACCTATTGTGTCAATAATATTATTCAAATGATGGAAGGAAAAAATTGAACAATTATCAAATAAACATTTGCAAAAAGACTGGCTATAGGGAAGGAAACAAACATCGTATAAATAATGATTACATAATATCTTCTGTTTGATAGTCTGAGTTACTGCTCTTCCTTCACTCATAAAATGTTCTCTCCAGTTTTGTTCCTTCATACAAAATATCCTAACAGTCTGTTTACGGAAGAAATCATTCAGCTTATATCGTAACTGCCAGCTTCTTCTAAAATGTCTATAATGCACATATTTGCATAACTCTACATGTTTTCAGGTGCAAAACATTATGGCTTCTGAATCAAAACACCACCTAACAAATGCTTAAGACCATCTTTACCCAAGAAATATCTTCACTGAGGTTGAAATAAAAGCAAAAGGGGGTGATTTTATAAATTGAAGCATGACACATACACGTTTTAAAAAATATTCTGTAACAAATAAAAGTGCAAATAAAAAATTAGAACATTTTCTTATTGACATAACTTGTGCTGTCATAATTTCAAAATGCCTCATTGAACTGAGGAGCCTGTTGCTACAGATAATATGCAGATGAAGTAGGAAGCAGACATATCTCATGTCTGCTTAAGCAAAGCAGACTGTACAGAAATATACAGAAATAGCTACATGGAAGCATTAAGTACCTTACCAGCATGACAGTGAAAGAGAAAGCTTAAACTGGTGAGTTACATGATGAGAATACTGAAGTTTGGAGTCCTCAGTCCTAGCTAGATATATGCTTTTGCTGTCCATTCAATAATTTTCACTGCTTTTATCTGTTCTGCTCATACAACACACACCAACATGGAAAACAATGGCTCTATTCTGTTCAACAGAAAAAATTAGATAATTGTTGTACAGGTAAAATAAATGTTTCTCCAAAGGATGTGGGTTTTATGGTTGTATCTGTTCATTCAGAGTCACCATTAAGGTCACAAAATTGTCAACTCACTTTTGTCAAGATTTGCAAATGAAAGATTAACAATGTGAATGCCCAGATTCTTTCTCAGAGTGCAGAGTTTTCTCAGTATTATTGACACAAATGGGTAAAAGACTAATGATTGGAAGGTACTAAACATCTGCTTCTGGAAAACAAGTTTATTCAAGACAAGGCAAGACCTGACACCTTTCAAATAATTTCTTAAATCTTGTTGCATCTGCATCTCTAACACAAATCACAAAACAGAAGTTAAAAATTCTGATTGTATAAGAGCAAGAGATGCTTAACAAAGTCACATGAAAGCTACTTTTCACACATTAAATTTAACTAAGTGCAGAAAATCTGGAATGGTTCCTCTCCAGTGATGAAATGTGTGTTATTTAAATTTATTAATCACTCTTCTTTTGCTAACATTATCCCTAAGACATTATACCTCCCATATTCTTAAACAGGTGAGCGAGACTAACTGCACAATGTACATGGTAGCTAACAAAATAATTCATGAATTGCCTAGGAAAAAACAGACTTAAATAGATGGTATGCAACAGAGAAAGACAGTTGATAAAATATGGATTTTGCAAGCACCCATTAATCAAATAAATGCAAATATTTGGTTAGAAAATTGTCTTTCACAGATCAAAAAGAGTGAAAAGTATTGTCAAACAACACAAGTTGAGCATTTGGCTTGACATCAAAACAATTACTGAGAAACAGTCAGTGTAGTCTTTATTTATATTCAGGGCATCTTCCTTTTTCTGGAGTGTCATTCCTGTTTCTAGGACCATCCAGAGAGGCAGGTGCAGTGCAAAGGAAATAGGAATAGTTCAGTCTGCTCCTTGCTGTCTTAGTTGGTATTTGGTGTGCCATTACCTTATGCTAGGAAAAACAAATCAAAGCAGGACATTTTGCCAGCAGATGATTTCATAGTTAAAGGAATAGCTAACAGTTGTAAGATGTATATCAGCTCTGCTTGCTTGCACTGCAGATGTATCCATACTTTCAGTCATATTATGTTCTTTTTTTTTCTTTTTTTTTTTTAATTCTATCATGTGGTATAGACGTGCCAATGGTCAGGATTCCCTGTGCCAGCAAATTCTAAAAGATATTCTTAAAATAAACACATGATGAATGACAAGCAGCAATAGAAATCCATATGCTACCCAGAAGATAATGTAGCAGTGTTTCCTGAACAGCCTCCATGCTCCTTTATGGCAGAGATTAGATGGAACTAGAATTTAATCTGCCTGGCAGCAATTACAAATGAGGGATTCAGCAAAAATTTGGCTGTTCAAAATAGAGAATTATGCTTACACTTGTGTGCATATTCAGTGGAAAAAAAGAACTTAGAGTATGTAATATATATGCTTTAAAAATTAGTCATTCATTAAAATGTATTACAGTCTTTTTTCCCCATAATTTCTTATTTTCAGATGGCATTCCTTCTGTATAAAAGCATTAGAAAACTTGTAAAAAATCAAAAATAAACAACCTCCATTATATTTTCTTTATGAGAATATCTTTGCCTCAAAATGCCTCCACTGAATGTTCCACAAGATAGTTACATAATCCAATACATAGAGCTTGATTTTAACAGACCTGAAATATATGTAAAGTATTTTAAGTGTTTCTGCTTTTTTGATTCATTATACTAGAAAAGCTAAGCAATTTGAAGTATAAACTTAAAAAAAGGTTGTTAATACAAACTCGGATTGAGAAAACAAAATACAAGGTCCAAAACTTACAAAAAAATTTTTTTTGAAAACAAATTCTTACCATTTATTTAAAACTCGGGCTTTGTTTTACAATACATAAAATACAAAGCTGATAGAACTATTGAAGGTTGCTTTAAAAAAAGGTTTTTTAAATTTAAGCTCTTATTCTCTATTTTGTTATTGATTGCTAGCTACCTCTTTCAATTGAGCAAATAAAATTTAAATCATATACTCATATATTCTTTGCTTTCATTGGCAGTAGGGAAAAGCAGGACTATGTTTTGTAGGGTCTTATTTTTTCTTACACTCCACTGAATGAAAGTGCATAGAAATGAAGTGCATAGAATGAAAGTGCATGGAATGAAAGTGCACTGAATGAAAGAAGGGAAGAGAAGAGAAGAGAAGAGAAGAGAAGAGAAGAGAAGAGAAGAGAAGAGAAGAGAAGAGAAGAGAAGAGAAGGTTTTCCTTCAGTTGCAAGGGACTTAAAACAATTATCTAATGCGACTGACTGACCACTTCAGGGTTGACCAAGTTAGACCATGTTAAGGGCATTGTGCAAATGTCTCTAAAATACTGACTGGCTTGGGGGACCTGGCCTTCCCAGGAAGCCTGTTCTAGTGTTTGACCACTATCTCGGTAAAGAAATGTTTCCTAATGTCCAGTCTGAACCTCTCCTGGTTCAGACTTTGAACCATTCCCACATATCCTCTCACCAGATTCCAGGGAGAAGCATTGCTTTCTCCACATTCCCTGTCTTCAGGGCTGTTCTCAAGACATTCCTCTTCCCTTTTATACTTGTTCCCAGCATGACTCTGAACTAGGTGCAGAATTCAGCACTTAGACTTGTTAAATTTCATCCCATTAATAATTTCCCAGTGATTTAATCTCTCTAGATCCCTCTGTAGGGTTTCCTGTCCGTTAAGAGAGTCAGCTGCACATGATGCACACTTGCTAACAGTGCATTCAGTTTCTGTATCCAGGTCACTGATAAATATATTGACCAGGACTGGCCCTATAATTGAGCCCTGAGGAACTCCCTTGGTGACCTGGTGCTAAGTCACCACTTACACTCCATTCACTAGAACCTTTCAGCCCTACTGTCCAGCCAGCATACCACAAACCCACTCATCCCAGAGTTGGACAACTTATCCAGAAGGGACAGTTGTGCAAGAGGCTGTATCAAAAGCCTTACTAAAATCCAGAAAAACTACATTCACTACCTTCCCTTCATCCACTAGGCAGGTGACCTTATTATAAAAGGATATCAGATTAGTTAAACAGGAATTACCTTTTGTGAACCCCTGTTGTTTCTGCCTGATAACAGCATCGTTCTTTAAACGCCTTTCCATACTACCCAGTATAATCTTCATAATTTTCACAGTGACTGAGCTTAGACAAACACATCTGTAGTTCTTCAAGTCTTCCCTCACATCCTTTTTGTAAATTGGAATTACATTGGTTAGCTTTTAGTCAGCAGGGACATCCCCAGACTCTCAAGATAGTTGGTAGATTATCAAGATGGAAGCTGGTCTAACAGCTGCTAACTCATTCACTACTCTATGAAGTATCCTATATTTTATTTACACAATAAATAGCAGCTTTAATATACTGGTTGGATTAAATCAGATATTAGTTTCTTCCTCCATTTTTTACATACAAAGGTGAAGATCTAACTAAAACACATAGAATACACACTGAAAAGTACAGCCATAAGTAATTAATTACAGCATAAGGTTAGACAATAATATAATTTTGCTAATTACAGCTTGGGGCCAATTTTTCAGTGCAGCGGACAACAGCATGTGTTTATTCCCCATAATAATAATAATGGGATACATCATTAACCCTATTTTATTTTTTCTTAATTTTTATAATACCAATAACAAAGATCATTAACCTCTGTTCTGTTTAACATCTAATCAGCCATTTTAGTTAAATAAATATAGTATGAAACATTAAACATCACTTTGTTTAGCTAGATTTCCTCTCAGGAGGGGAAATTCTCCTAATGTTATATTAATACCAGTTGACTCAACAAGTGTTAAAACACCAGGGGCAACATAGTAAAAGATCCATTGCAACACTCAATGTTTAAATGAAACCTATTCAATCATAATTATTCGATAAACATTTTCTTTAAAAAAAGGGCTACTTTTCCGTTAAAACCTATATTGAATAAATTTAATAAATTTCCCTTTTGATCGTTCTGTTATGTTCTGGAATTCAAATATCACTTAGATCCAGGTATTTATAGATGCAAGTTTTTTGTTCAATCATCCGTTATAAATCATCCTTTCATTTCAAAGGTAAGAGAAAACTCTACATCTGATAGTGAAAATAAGCCAAATTAACAAGGGGAGAAAGAGTATATTTCTGCTGAGGAGAGTCCATTTTACATAAATATCCCAAGGGGCAACACAATAATACAAGTAAAACCATATAACCAATATTTTGAATCACCATTTCTAGTGACTTGTAAAAGATAAAAGTGGAAAATGGTGATATATTAGTAACCTGGAGGTATGGTTTTGAATTTCAAGCTTGGATATTGGAATATATTTGTTTAGACAGGTATAAGGGTAACATTGAATAAGACCTTAGTTTTTTAGGTGAGTAACTCTAATAAGGTAGTAGAGGGATGTAAACTAAAACAGGGATGAAATGACATAATTTTGAAAATTACAAAATATTTGTACTATAAAGGTTAGAGTAGTTCTGAATATTGCTATTGAAACCAGTGGACCCCAAGTCTTTTCTTGTATTTATTTATGTATGTGTGCTGCAAGCCAAGATCATCTTTTAGAGTGATGTCATGTACAGATCGATAATCAGTTGATTTGAAGAGAGCATCTGTGAAGCCTACACATTTAATATAAGGGTTATGGGATATTACTTATTTAGAAGTGATCCAACAGGAATACATAGCCATTCGTCATTTTAAGGCCATAGAGAGTTTCCTAATGCTCAGATCTATGGGAACATGTTGACGTTAAAATCCTATTTGATTTTTGATGAATATCTGTTGGGTCTGTATGCAGTACCTGTCTGCCTTAAATTAGATATATTGATTTTTTTTTCACATTTCTGCAGAACTTCTGTAGTATTAATTCTGTATTAGGCACAAGCAGTCCTCTTCCCCACAAATTAAGCATTCAGAAAATCAAAAATTATTATAAGAAGTCACAATTAGAGCAGAATAATAAAGGGCATAATGAAGTACAAACCTCTATTTTGAGCTTCTTTCTGCTATATTTAAGAATGCTAAAGGCAGCACCTAAGTTTGAGTTAAGCTATGAATCACAAAATAAAGATTTGCCTGTTTGTCTGCATTTCTTGAATTTAATGATACTTGAAACTAATTTCAGTCTAACTTTTAAATACTTGCACTGCAAGTTGTGTATATTCTGAACAGTTTCAAGCAAGACTTTAGATTAGGAAGGACATTTTCAATTACATCAACATAAGAAGACACTGCTTTAATTCTGTCACAAATGTTTACGCTACTACAAATCTTATGAGAAAGGAAATAGAAGACACTCTCTCTAACTCAAAGATACTATTTAGCCCAAGATGCCATTTTTAAATACCATTCAGCTGCCACTGAGGTAGAGTTCTTTTCAAGGTGGTACTGCTTTACCCTTACATTAGGTTAAAAATATCCTGTCCCTTTACAGTAATTCCTTGGTCAAAAATGTTTTTCCAAGCAAGCATGAAAACTGTGTTCTTTCACCAAACAATTGAAAATACTCATAGCATTCCTCAAAATTGCCATGAAAAGTACAGTTAGGCAATGCATTTAGAAAGAATGAGGAATTAGAACTTTCAGTGTATTTCTGAAACTAGAGAGACATGGTTAATGCATATTTTTCCTGTCAATGAGATTGCCTTAACTATAGATTGTTGTTTTTTGCAAGGAAAAGGGACATCCAGTTTTCCTCCAGCTCCACCATTTGATTGCTAATTATTCTAAACACTGTTATAGGGAAGAATAGTTGATCTTCTCCTGCTTTATCCACATAATTTTATCCACAATATATAACTTATGTAAGCAGACAACCGGCTTAGAAGTCATCATATCTCTGGAAGATCATTATACACAATGACTCTGGCAAGCCAAACACAAGCTGATTTCTGAGGTTCTAAGGGTTTTTGGTTTTCTTAGTTTTAATGGAATTTCATACAAACCCTAGGAGACAACTTTATGCAGAGCCGTGACTCTATGCTAATCATTTTCCATTCTCCCACTACTCCACACAGCTACTACACTGGAAAAAACATCAAGCTACAATAAAGCTGAAGGACAGTTGTGCACCTGACTCCCCCTCCTTTTTCTTTCTTAAAAGGATAAGATTCCAATCTCCACCTTTAACTGGACAGTTTTTCTTGTTGGTTTGAACTTTGTGAACAGCTTGTGAGTAAAATACTAAACATCATTTTATTACAGGTTAAATTACAGGTAAAGAAAATAAATTCAATTTCTGCTCTTCTTAGGAGGAATGCAGGAACATGAGTTTCTTCTTAACAAAATAAAAAATACAGTTAACTTCAAATGTTTTATTATAAGAAAGTAAATATTAACCATGCATTATGAGTTTAGTTGGTGGGCTGGAATGTTTTTCTGGTTTTTTTGTTTGTTGATGACTCAGCATTCTTCTGTAACACCATACTCCCTCACCTTTGCATTATAAGAGAAGATTATGAACAGCTGTCTGATAGAAGAGAGGTTTAAAATGCTTTGTTTATACTGTATTTCAAAGAAAGAAGAAAGAATTAAAGCTGGCTGTGATTTAATGCAACCCCAAGCTCTATCAATCAATGTTACTCATTATTAATGTGAAAAACCAAAAGGCAACAAAGCCTTTACAACTGGTATCATTTAATTAATCTCTGTCTCTTGTAAAAATACCTGCTGCAAGAAGTTTTCTGAAAAGTGGAACTTGTGAATAAAAGAAAATTTTAAGTGTTCTTTAGACTTTATTGTTGTCAAAAACTGAGAATTAAATGCAGACGTTACATATGCATAAAATAGAAGATATTTTCAATCAGAAAACCCCAGAAAATTAAAAGTATGATGTAAACCACATTTTATAAATAAAAAAATTTAAAGCACTAAATTTTTTAACAAAATAATTTTTATAACATTTTGACTAATTCTCATTGCTGGAAATCACACTTAAAAATTAATTTGTACATTAAATTATGCAATATACCCCCACAACATTAAACATGAAGACAATCTGTCTAAATGGTTCTCTGAATGAACCACTACTCATTGGTTTAGTCAACAAATGAGGATAAATATCTCTGCACTTGCAAGCAGTTAATATTTTTACTTTTATCCTGGGAAGCATCACTATTTGGATCAGTTCTCTCTAGGAAAAAAAGACAGTAAAGTGGGTATGTCTACACATCAAGTGCAATTTGCTTTGTTTACACATAGCCATCTGTCCTGTAGTGGAGACATACACACAGCATTTAGACTATTTTTTAACAAGAATTATAGGATAACATCAATGGTCAGGTTCCCAAGGACCAGTCTCAACATCAAGGTCAAACCCAAAGCTTACATGATTCTCTCTGTAGAAGATAGTGCAAAAACCTGCAAGTACATACATTTCTTCTCAGTCCGGTTCACCCAATTGTTTTAAAAAGATGTGTAGCAACCACAAAATGTACTTTATACTACCTGAGAAGTCCAGTTAGGCATGAAGTGTGCTTCTCCATCTACATGCTCCACTCAGCCATGCTCTTTGTAAAGAATGCATATTTCTGTCTCTGCATTCTCATTCATTGGCCTGGATGTGCATATTTACACGTATAACAAAGCTGACAAGCAGGTGCAATTGGATTTCCCATGTAACATCAAAACTGTAGTCCTGGTTTCCAAAAGAGGAGCAGATGAAAGGCAAGCAGCACCTCTGCATGGTTTTTCTATTGTAGACTAAAATACCAAATACTGAGAAGAAAACTATGAACATCAATTATCATAGAAGATTCATAGAGTGACTATTGTGCACCATCAGTATATTGTGTTTATTTTAATGGGTGTATGTTTCATATTTAACAGCAAATTTACAAAAATGCAGTATTCATACTGATAAAGACAGAGCTTGTAAAAAAAGAAGTTAGTGTTAGCAAAAATCGGCTTCTTTGTTAAATGATTGCATACTTGCGAAGGAGAGGAAAGAACTGAAAGTGAGCACAAATGGGGGAGTGATAGAAGATGCACTAAACATCACTACTGGCAACTGCTGAAATAACTTTGTAGCAATTGTAGGAGTAGAGGTTTAGGGTTTATTGCAAGCACTATTACTATTATCATTCATTCAATAGAAGAATATAAACGAAAGAAATCACGCATTCTAAACCTGCAAAAATACAATAAACCTAGATGCCTATTTATACAGAAGAAATAAAATACTTCTTGAACCCTTTTTGTTCAGTTTGCGTAAGAGCTTAGGTATGTTTTTAATGTGATACATTGTTTTATTTGCTTGCTCTCTTCTTAAATCCTTAGCTTAGTTACTTGTGCATTTGACCTGAACAAGCTGCAACTGCTGAGGCTTAGTATCTTCTTTGTGGGTGATAAATCCCTTTCTATTTATTTCACTAAGGACAACTCTCATGCATACCTTAGAAAGGATCACTTTCCAGGGCTTAGTATACAATTATTCACTTTCTTCCAAAAATCTATGTAGATTTATAAATCGTCTTGCATATAATTCAATCTCTTTCTACTATGTCATCTTTTTAATCTGCACATACAAAACTGTATGTGTTGACATTTATTCTTCTTATGGTAGGTTATAAGTTTCATGTATAATAGTAATCCTTAGATAAGTTTGTCTCCCATCTCTGCCCTTTAAAAAACAAAACAGTCCATAATTTGCAGTGTCTTCTCGAGTGAAGACCTCCTATTTTTAATTGTAGTAATGCATATGGAGTAAAGTAGGAAGTTCATTGTCTATTTTGCATATGGAAGCTTATTGCATTTGTTGCAGCCTTAATTTTGTCTATAGGTGGGTTAATATACAATAATTTTCTTTACATTTACTTCATCACAGTTGTATTCCTACCTTGAACAGAATGCAGATGACTACAATGCATTTTATAGCACTGAAATTTTTATTGAAATTTATAAACTTGGAAAATCACAGTTAACTTGACCTATAAATTGAAAACTCTTAGTATGTTCCTCTGGGCAAATTTACTAAGGTCTCTCCAGAAGGTATTTTACTTGGTGGAAGGTGTTAAGCAGTAATAGAGTAATACAGCAGTAATAATCCCTACATAGGGATTATTACACTGAACTCTCTTAAAGAGAGATTAGCATATTTTATAAATTATTTTCTTATTATTTTTAATTTATTGTTATTTTCCATTTTATGAATAATATTACATATTATGAAATAAGAGAAATTTTCCAGAAATTGTGTGGCTTTGCTTAAAGTTCCCCATCAGTAACCTGCATTAATTCTGTACTGGTGAACAATGTGGACAGAGATTGAGATCTACCTTATCACTGTATGCTGAAGTAAAGTATCTAGAAACAAAAATGGTTCTAAATTAATAAGACATTATAGATGTTAAAAATGAAGATGTGACAAATCAAAATATTTCTCTGTTCTTGGTAGGAAAGCAAACACAAGTAACTCACAATCACACAGACAGTAAATAGCGTTTAAGAAAAAAATTCAAGATACAAGTGTGTAAATCCAAGGGCTTAAAATTATGAAAGAATGTTCTTAAAAATATCACTGTAGATCAAACTTTCCTCTAATTCTTAAAGTTATTTGATTGTTTCATAGCACAGAAGAAGATATTTCATTACTTAGCATTTCCTTACTATTTTTATTATCATTCTAGTCCTGAAATAACAGATTAGTCAATTAACAATAGTTCACAAAGAGTTCTTTCAAATCTTGGGCAAAGTCTATAAATAGACACAAATAACAGAAAAAGCTCCTTCTTTTTCTTTGAAATGCCGTACATAATGACCTAAATAGCACATGTGGAAGTAATTTCAGTATTTTATACTTGTAGCTCTTTATAGATGCGCCCTTTGGGCGCAATCCAGCAAAGCTTTGCACATATGCTTAAGTTTATGCATTTTGAGTAGTCCCAAGGCTTTTGTTTGTACTGTTTGTACAAATGCCACATGATTGTTCTCTTTCATGTAATACCTTTAAGAAAAAAAGAGAAGGAAAGAAAGGAAAGAGGCTCCCTTAATCTTGGTCCATACTAGTTTGAAACCTCTGACACTCATAGTCATTCAAGTTATTGTAAAATTTTAAGAGTTTTAAGAAAAGAGAAGGGCTGTTTTATGTCATATTATGTGAAAAAATTAGACTTGATTTTGATGAATTTTTTGGATTTTATTCAAACTAATTTAATTAACTGCAGTATTTACCTAGCAACTCTATGAGAACAGACTTCATGTGAGATTTCTTATGCTCTTTGAGCCAGTGTATGTACAAGAATGCAAGACCAGCACTTTTAATTTTACCTTGGCCCTTGACTCAGACAACCAAATACAACTAGGAAGTGCAGAGGAACAAGAAAATAGGAAATATTTTTTAAGCCTTTGACAAGTTCACTTCTGCTTTAATTTGAATTCTGGGCACTAATTCAGGTTGTCTCTTATTTTAGCCAAATCTGGAGGCCAAACCTTTGCTGGTTTTGTTCAACCTCTGCCCTTTCTTCCTGTCCCACAGTCCCCAGTTCACACGCTACCTGTGCATCTATTTTGACAGCTGTATTTTTCCAACAGGAAAATACTTTACACATCACATATGTGGTAATTTCAGACTCAGAACATGCAGCTCCCTCTTTTACCTCAGTAAGCCTCCCCTTCTATTCAGTTATGCTTGTGCAGGCTCAGCACAGCACACAGCAGATAATCTCATCAGTGTAAAAACACACTGAAGACAGTGTATCTAATTAATTTTGTATATTGCCTAAACTTGTAATATATTGCCATGCCTTGGGTGCATCTTGGAGTCAGGGAAAGGAAGTCAAAAAAACAGGCTTTTCCTCTTGGAAATATCTTCCAAAGGTTTTAGATAGCTTTTGGTGTAAAGTAAAAAGATGTTATTGCAAAAGTGGTGGGAAATGAGCAGTGATTTTAATTTACTTTCATGTTGTTTCCCCACTAAGTTCAATCTAAGGTGAAACATCGTGTTGATGTCAAATTTTGCTTCAAGCAAAACAATAGAAGAGCTCTAAAATTAATGTAGGTGTCCAGTCAGAGGCCTTATACAGCCATTAACGGCAGTACCAGCTTGAGATAATGCATTATAAGCATGAAAAATTCAACAGTCATTGCCGTGTTCTGATCTCTCTCCCTTTTTCTTACTTTGTTTCCTACAGAATCTGCTGCACATTCCCAAACTGGTCTTTCTGCTAGTTTACCCCAAAGAAATGCACTGGATCTGGATCATTATGACTAATGAAATTGCTGAGAAGTGATTTTTTTTTTGTCAAAATATAATGCCACTCTAGAACTTCCACCATACATTAGGACTCTGTAACAAGGGCTTATGGTTGCCTGAGGCATAACTTTGATTCAGCTCCACTCCATCTTTAGCCACCCAGTTCAATGCACTATTGTAAGATGAGCTGAATACTGAAATTCATTGCAACAGGGAGATGAATGATATTTTATAGCTATATACTGTAAAATTTTTAGGTCTTTTTTATCATCTATTGACTTTCAAAAAATGTGAAAAAAGTCTCCACACCCATTTAGAGCATAAAAACAAATTATAACAGTATTAAGGCACAGAGTGTTGTGTTAAAATGAGCTGTTGTGCATACTGTTCCACAAATTCCACTGTAAATTTGCAACCCACATGTTGTGGTTTAAGATTCAAACCTGTGAACGCAATTACTTGGCCAGAATGTTTTTTATGTGACAAATGACTTGGCTGACTTAAAAATCAGATCTTATAGTCTCCAGAGGACAAGATGCTCTTATCCACGAGCTTTAGGCTCTTGGATATTTCACATGCAGTTTTCAAAAAAGAAACACCTGAGGTGTATTGATGCTTCATATAATGAAATCTTTCATAAGAGAAAAAAAAATGCAACTTTTTTGTTCCGGACACAGGTGTACATAAAAACATTTAATTTCAAGTCCATAGACTTGTCTCACATTATCATTTACAGGAATAAAGACAGGAATAATTTGGATTCCCTGAATATGTTGTTATCATTATCAATTCCTGCAGCCTCACAATAAGTTTTCCATAAATTTAAGATTAACTATTATTTTCTCACCTATAAATAAAATATAATCATCTTAAAAATCAATGAAGGGAAAACCATCAAATCCATTAACCTGACTAAGAATTCCTTCAGGCCAATAATATGAACTGCACTGCACTGGATCTTTCATTTTATTGAGCTATATCTCTTTGTATGGCAACCAGCAGGGGAAAAAAAATCAAATCTAAAATCAAAGACTAAGGGGTTTTGTTCTGGAAAACAGTGAGGTAAGGATTGAATATTTTTTTATGCCTGGAGTTAATTTTTTTCACCTTAATTTGCAATCAGACTCAATAAACAAAAGATATTGCCCCTGGAAGGAAGCAACTTTATTACCATTCCAACAATTTTCTGTACTTTTTATCACTTCTAAATCCTTTGTTTTTGAATTCACCTCCATAACCTTGCAATAGTAAACACGTTTACTTGTCTTTGCTGACTGTCAACCAATACCATCTGCTCTTTGGAGCCTTAAAAATAGTAACACATATATGGGTCACAACTGTAGTCTCTAGATAACCATGTAGCAGATCCAGGTGATTAATTTTTCCACAACCTTTATCTTACCCAGGGGCAGACTTTTGCTCTGTCTTTCCCTAGTGAATGTTTCTCATAAAATGTGAAATTAACAAAAATGCAATCTTACCAAAAAACAGTATTTCATAGAGGACCCATGTCAACTAACAGAAGGGGTTGTTAGTCAGCTGCCTTGTTTGAACTTGATCCAAAGGCATTTCTACTCTCTTTCATAAACAGAAGTGGTTCAAGCCATAAAACTGTGAAACTGGGACAAATCAATAGGGGTCTTTTTTCTGCAAAAGAAAAGAAAAATAGCGGCATTAGTTGCTGCTCTCAGGGTGTCTTGGAAGTGTTGCTTCTCTTAAATACCACTTTTTCTGTCTGTGAGTTTGTATTCTGCCCATACTGTTTCTCATGATGTACACATTCAAGCTTTTAAATCCCTGACCATTCAGGACAGTTTGGTGAGCTAATTGACAAGATTATGATATGATATGATATGATATGATATGATATGATATGATATGATATATGTCATAGCAATCTATTTCAAACTCAGATTAGATGGAAAATACCAATGTTAAAAAGGCTAGTAAAATTATCCAAGCAAGCATTGATTTCCTCTTTGACTTTGTATGCATAAAATACATACACACATACACTAACATGATCCCTTAAACATTCTTTTAAAGACACAGCAGAAAATATTTGATTAATAACAAAAGGAATCCTAATTTTCTTCTGTTCTTATCATTTCATATGTCACAGAGGTCTTGTTTATACAACACTATCCCAGTTCTACTTTGAAGGTAGAATTACACATTTTAAATTATTCCCATAATCTCAAATTATTTTCTTATAATAAAAAAATAATTTATTTTTATATTAATATATCTGGTTCACTATCCTTTATTCTGCAGGACAAAGTTGTATGAAGGTTCAATTACACCTATAAAATCCTTTAGACATAAGGAGTTGACAAAACCTGGGGTGAAGATTGGATCCAGCCAGACTCAGACTCTTCTCTGAGAAGGACTTCAGAAAACAAGAGGGTACTTTCTGCAGCTTGTGACTCACAGGGAGGGATTCATTAATAAACTTGTCTGAAGATCTCACTCTGTCCACAACAAAGTGAAAATAAAATCTAGGAAATAGATTTTAATATAATTTCAGTTTTAATTCTTTCAAATACTTATACTTTTTTTCAAATTAAAGTTCTATTGTATAAAAAAAGATTAATTCATAGTAAGTGAAAGGTAAGCTGGGAATGTGAACTGTTATGCTCCTCAACAGTTATGTACTAATATATTGAAAGGTTCTTTCCTATTGAAATCATAAGTATTAGAAAAAAACTCCTTTATTTTGGCATGTCCTGCTCAATAAACTATTTGGTTTTACTGACAAAAATATTCAGACATTTAAGAAACTACTTTTAATTTGGCTGTGCTTGGAGCTACATACAAAGAAGCCCTTAAAAAGGTATTGTTTTATGAAAGTGTTATTCATGTAATTCTCTGTCACTTGTCAACAATAAAGAATTGAAATAAAGGATCTCCATTGTTAATTATACTGCAATAGATATTTTCTACAAAATTCCTTTTCTTCCCCCTACAACTTCAAAGACAAAATACAGGGAAAGATGTCATTAAAAGCTGTAATATAAACATTTCCTCTTTCGTGGCCTGCCCATGAACATGCATTAATGGACATGCACACTGTGCCTGTAACACAGCATAAAACCTCATAGCTAATGAGAGAGTTCATCTAACTGTCTTTTGAATGACAATATCAAAATCAGGAATATATACCCTTACAATAAATTGAATTTTAAATATTATGTGGTTGTGGTAAATATGAGGGATGAAATTTTGATTGGAGAGACTGCAAACTTAAATCCTCTTGTGTCTTCAGGAGATCAGTAAAATAAAAATTCCACCAACTTAATCTGGAATCTTCCTTCCAACACATGTATGTAACTATATGAGACTATATGAGTTTGAACATAAAAGATTTTGTTCATGCAGTGAACTGCACTTCAGAAACATGGAAATTGCTCAGATGTCCAAACCAGATTTGACATTCGAATTTACAACAGTATCTGCTTCTGAGAAACAAACACACAAACACACAAACGAAGAGAAATAGGACATATACATCAAATAAATAATCCCTATAAATAATAGCAATCCCTAAAAATAGTGATCTCTATAAATAGAAAATATTTTTAACTAGTAATTTTGTAAATATTCATTTTCCATTAAAAATTTAAAACTTTTACAGCAGGTATGTTTTGTAATGGACTGGAAATATTTTTGTGGTCAGAAAGTTTCCATGAAAATATTGAATATTCTCAATCCCTGGGGAGTTTGAGCATTACTACCTTCATGGTAGTAAGGGAAGAGTAACTGGATTTTGAGCTTGATAGAAGCTCAATTTCAGACAAGATTAAGGGAGCAACTCTCAGAGACAGAGTGGGAGCTTCAGACAAAATTTATTAGTGAACTCTCCCATTGAGTCATGAGATGCAGAAAGGACCCCCTTGCTTTCTGAAATCCTTCTCAGAGAGGAGTCTCAGTGTGGCTGGATCCCGTCTTAGTCCCAGATTTTGTCAGTCATTGATGTTTGTGCTGGTTTTGGCTGGGGTAGAATGAATTGTCTTCACAGTGGCTGGTATGGGGTGAGGCTTTATATTTGTACTGAACACAGGGTGAACAACACAGAGACGTTTTTGTTATTGCTGGGATAGGCTTGCACAGAACCAAGGCCTTTTCTGCTTTCTGTATGCTGGCAGGGAAGCTGGGGGTGCATGGGCAGCTGGGAGGAGACACAGCAGAGAGAGGTGACCCCAATTGACCAAAGGGACAATCCAGACCATGTGACCGTGTGGCATCATACACATTGTGGAACAGTGGGGGGAAGAATGAGGAAACGGGGGGACATTTGGAGCAATGATGTTTTCCTTCCCAAGTAACCATCAGACATGATGGGTCCCTTCTCTTCTGGGGATGGCTGAACACCTGCTTGACCATGGGAAGTACTGAATTCATTCCTTGCTTTGCTTTGCCTGTGTGCATGGCTTTTGCATTGCCTATTAAACTGTCTTCATCTCAACCCATGATTTTTCCAGCTTTTACCCTTCCAATTCCTTCCCCGACACACCTGGTGAGGGAGTGAGCACGTGGCTGCATGGAGCTTGAAACCATGACAATGTCTAAAGGACTATATAGGTGTAACTGAACTTTTATACAGCTTTTTTCTGCAGAATTAGGGATGACAAACCAAATATCTGTATATAAATTATTTATTATGGAAAGGGTTGAACTGCAAGAACTTAATTGGAATTATTTAGTGCACAGTATAGGTAGCTATAACAACTAGTACAGTATACTGCACTATTTTTAAAGTAACATTGAAGCAATTATATTGAAGCAAGAAAAAACAATTATCAAGTAGAGATTGATATTGCTCAGTCATAGCAACAACTGTGGGCAAATCTCTTTCACTCAGCTTCAAGGAGTAACCTTGAGGGGCATCCCCATGCAAAGGAAGGAATCTCCACACGCTCTCCAGTTAGGGCTATGCTACAAGAACCTGCCCCTAGAAAGTGGCACTGGACTTTTATCATATGATTGCCATTCATATGTTTCAGGCTAGCTGTGTCATCTCAGTATCTTTGGATATCATTGGTTTATTCTTTATCAGGTACTTTAGGAGGTCAGCCACAGCTTTGCCTCACTAGTAGGATGTTTAACTTTGGAATTGATGAGTCAGGCTGATTTCACACAAAAACACCAAAAGCAGCATGATGCCCCTTCTCCATTCACCACTGATTACTATGCAAATAGGACAGTTTGAGATATTTTACCCCTACTACATGCAGAGATCCTGCTACAGTGACTTAAAATTATCAATCTCTTATGGGAGTCACTGAACAGTTTGTCAGTTTCTTTCTCCACTGTCTTTGCACTTATTTTGCAGTACAGGAAACACATGGATTTATTGGAGCATGTCCAGAAGAGGGACACCAAAATTATCAGAGGTCTGGAGCATCTCTCCTGAGTGAAAAGGCTGAGAAAACTGGCATTGTTCAACTTGGAGAAGAGAAAGCTCAAGGGATACCCTGAAGCAGCCTTTCAATACTTAAAAGGCATTTTTAAGAAATATGGAAACAGATAATTTATCAGGGCTCATTGCAACAGGACAAGATGTAATGGTTTTAAGCTGAAAAAAATGTACGTTTATGTTAGATATAAGGAAGAAGCTTTTGTTAATGTGGGTGGTGAGACACTGGAACAGGTTGCCCAGAGGAGTGGTGGATGCCCCATCCCTGGAAACATTCCAGGGCAGGTTGAGTGGACTCTGAAGAACCTGGTCTAGGCAATGTCCCTGCTCACTTCAGGGAGGTTGCACTAGATGAGCTTTAAAGGATACTTCCAGCTCAAAGTGTTCTACAATTCTGTGATTAATCTCCCTACTGTTCATCTTACATTTATTCATTAACAACTTCAAATACTATGAAATTATAATTTGGAGCAGCACTGAAGACACAGGATTCCTCCTGCAGATCTCTCCCTCTCTGTGTATATTTATATATATATTTATATATATCTCACAAATAATCATTAACCTAATAAAGATATTAAACATCCTGGGGACTACTCCACCAGTATATGCCTCATTCAACTCACCTGTTACATTTACATCAGATCTTGCAGTATGTCTCCCCTCCACATAATAGGCATTGCCTAAACTTTTCATTATTATTATTATTATTATTATTATTATTATTATTATTATTATTATTATTATTATTATTATTATTATTATTATTATTATTATTTTGACACCACCATACATATTTTTTTTTCAGAGATGAAAGAGATGCTGAAATAAAAAGAAGACAAGGCAGTGAAAAAGATAGACAGGAGCGTAAACAGATGGGAAGAATGCTTGCAAATTAAAAACACCCCAAACTATAAATGCTTTAGATTGCAGGTTCTCCCTACAATTTGTTTGGTGTTTTCCTCAGACTGGTCAATAGTTTGTAATGACAAGTACATGTGCTCTGACACAGTAGTGGGAAAGTTTCTTACTTTTGCAAAATAGGGTTTAATACTGTTGCAGGAGGTAATTTCATAACCATGCATATCAAAATATATGCCATGATCAGAAAAACATTAAAAAACAATGCTAAAGCTAGCACAAAAAAATTGATACTGGAATAACTGCAAGAGTAATACCAAAGGTCTGTTAAGATTAATGTCTTTTGGGGTTAACACATGCTTTGTCATTTCTAAAGCAGCATTTTCAAATAATCTAGTAACACAATAATAATAATAATACAACTGCATTAAATTCCTATAGAAGTTTTGTCATCAACCTGTTTTGTTACTAAAACTAGTTGCACTGGTGCAAAAATACAAAAATTTACTAGTTACCATTTTTTTTCAGTTTTTGCTGAAATGAGCCAATCATAAAACATCACGACTAAATAATCTACAGGCTTTTTTTCTGGGTACCATAATGTACTAACCAAAAAATTCAGATCTTAACTTTCTAACCGTACCAGACATTAAATTACTTTGATTTACTTGCTAATGAAGACTACTAACTATATTTTAATATTAACCAGAAATAAAAAGCAATTATAATTAAGTACTCTGAGTTTTATCTTTTGGGGCAATCTAAATTATGTAGATTGGGTATTAGATGTAAAATGCAGGATATTTAAAAGTTTTTTCATTTGTTTATGCTGTTGGAATGTAAGGTCTGCTCAGATAAAAGAATCATAACAGATTGTAGGATTTTTTATATTTTCTTCATAATTTCATGTTGGCACATCCATGAAATATGACACAATAATTAATTAGCTTTCAGGATAAAATAAGAGCACAAGCTTTCTACACTAAATGCACATGCAAAATGCAGAGCTACTATCAGTAGCAGAATTCTAGCAAAATGTGTGGCATTAAATAATGAAATAAACTTCAAAATTGTGTCATAAATGTATTTTAAATTATTACTTGCCAGCCTAAAATGATACAAGTTTCATTACTAGAGCTGTAATATTATGGTGCTGCTATGTATATTGACAGAGTATAATTTTATCATTAACAGTACTAAGCCAAAATTTAATTTTATAACATCATTTCTTATTGGCAAGAGTCTCCAAATTTTACTGCAGAACAAATTCCAGCATGTGACATCCATTCAGTGAATACTCTATCATTAGTGTTCCTTTTTATCCTTTCTGTGTGCAAAACTTTATGGATGTTTATAAAACTATACTGACAAGGCATGATGGAAACAAGACAATGTCAAATATTTGTTTCTGATGTGACACCCAGCTCTTCATGCCAGAAACAATTTTCTTCAGAGCTGCTGAAACAACGTATTTCAGTCAAATAATGTCTTTGGTAAATGCTTAATAGTGACTGTAGCATTTCTATGTGATACACTTCTGGCTCACTTGTGGAAGAACTGCTATATTTATCATTTTGAGATTTGTCTAGAAGTACTGTGAAAGATAAAATGGCAAGCTACACAGGTCTGAAAGGAGAGAAAAAAAATCTGTAATACAAATGATGGAATAAGTGGGCCTCCATAATGACCTATTATTTGGTTGGTTAGTTGGTTGGCTTTCTTTTCTTCCCTAAACCAAGAAGTAACAACTTCTTTTCCAAATTTCGGTACTCTTTTCAGAAATTTTACTTGTGCAAATTGTAAATATGTGTTTTTGGTGTCAGTAATATTTTGAATAAATAAGTTTTATAGGGTAATTAGAAATGGCTTTCGATGTGTTTGAAATATAAAGCTTATAAAATTCAATGCCTCATTTACTTACAATTCAGACTTTCACTGAGTTAGTTTAGAGCAGGATTAGATTCAAATTTTTAGATCTACCTTTTCACTGAGCAGTTCTGAATCAGATTCTGGATTCAGAGTAATAGTTACTAGTATGTAATAAACCATGAAAATACTTGAAGGTACACGTGTTAAAGCTGTTCCTAACTCAACAGTGAAAAGAAAAAAAGTATCTCATTCTCCACATTTTCATGTAGTATACTTGCTGATTTGCATTAATGCAAAGGAAAAGAGAACAGGCCATCTGGAACATCTAACTAAAGTTTGAAATTATTTTTAACTCCCATTGGCCTGCAAAGCCAGGAAACATGGGGGCAAGTGTGTGTGGGAGGAATAATGATGGGACATTAATAGAGCTCTCTGAAAAATCAAGATATAATTAATTACAAAGATTGAGTTTCTTGTTATTTTGCTGGTCCCCATTCTGGGACCAGAAAGTCTCAACAGAGGAGATGGTGTAAGGCTTGACAAACCCAATAATGATCATGGGGGATGACTAACTACGTTGGGAGCTAACTTTCAGTGTGGGCTGTGTCGAGATCCTCATGGTACATCAAGGAAAACTGTACACTATTTGTATGCAAAAATTCTGATTTTAGAAATATCTGGAGGAAACGTATTTCTTCTATTCTGTGTATTAGAATGCATACATGTATATTACACACTAAAAACCCGAACCCAACCTGAAATATTTCTGTTGCAGAAGAAAAGTTGTGAACAATGGCAGTGGAATCCTAAATGTATTTTCAATAAAGAAGATAGAAAATCCTTTATGTAAAAAATTACAGTGATAAATAATAGTGTACACGTTATTGTATGTATATGTTTCATATAAAGCTTTCTATCCTATCCAGTCTGCTAGCACTAGGTGGCTTTGGAACAAACACAGGTAGTTTTTCAAAGATGCACTGTCAACTGGAAGAATTCTATATGTAATTAATTTTGTATTAGAATTCTTCCTATGCAAATTTTACACCATTACTATTTAAAAGAACACAAAACCGAAACAAATAGCAGTATATTTGTATGTAATTGAAAATTTCGATTGATATAAGCAAGGATTCAATATTCTTCCTTCTAGTGGTAGTGTCGGATGGAAGTTTTTCCATATTTATTTATAATTAGATGTCCTCCTTTGCAGTAAGAAAACAAAGAAGGTTAATGTATAGGTGTAATTTAGCAGATTCTTACAGCTTCCTGTAATTCCCTGAGCTTGTTAGTTGCATGTCTGCATTTTTTATTTCCTTTCCCTCTTCCTGCTGCTGCTGCTGCTGCAGTTAGCAGAACAGAACCCAGTTCTCAGTCCCAGTAGTGAACCAATCCTTGCCATATGCCTCTGTTTAAACTTTAAAGTGAATAAACAATCTCTGCCTGGCTTAATTAAGAACGTCAGTATTCTGCTCTCCAATGCTCTTTATTTTTTTTAGTCATTTTATTTTCTGATAGATCAGCCAAATTATACAGAGAAAAACACAGAAACATCCCTTGAAGAAAACCGAACATTATTTTGGTGGGCTCGATCTTAGTTTTCTGTTTTCATGTAGGAATCATTCATTGTCTTCATTCAGAAACTGCTCTGAACAGCTTTCTATAAAGCCCATCAACATTAGTCTATCATATGAAGTGTTATACGTGTGGAAGCAGGAAAGCACAGGGATGAAGGGGTGTGTTGCACCAAAGGACAAATTCACTTTGCAGTCATATAATGCAATATGTGTGCAAACTGCATTGTTTGTTTTATGGCATCTCTCTCCATGGGCTCAAAAGAGAGCAGGGAATGAAAGGCATCATGCCAGCCAGTGCACCTGCTCAGGCACTGAGCTCTCCACCATCCTTTGCAGAGGGGCTGTATGGCTTCGAGGTGTTCAAGGCAAAGTTGGAGAGTGTTTCCTCTGTCTTTATACAGCACTCTGCAACCTAACCAGGCTCATACAATAAGAGGACTAAGCATAATCTTCTGCTCTTCTGGTACAACATTCTTGATTGCAGAATTTTAAACATTGAATTTAAAGCAAAAATCTCCATTCCATTGCCTGACAAACATCACACCTGTTTCCATACTGTTTGCAATTGAAGTTTTCATCACCACTTGAGAACATTGATACAATTTGACCTTCCCTGAACCATCTTATTTACTTAATTCTGACCTGGAACCCATGATGATTTTCAATTCTACTAATCTGGTTTTCACACAGGTGTTTCTCATTGCATTTCCATTTAAGAATATCAGCAGTGCTTTAGTAACAGTGACTTTGTTCAGCTAAACAGTTTATGACAGCTCATGCACAGAATTTTTATCTCTTTACATAAAACCCCATCAGTGGTGCTGGCTCACAAGCACACCTGGTAAAGCATATGTTTTTGATCTTTAAGTATATCTAGGCAAGCCAAATGAAAGAAAAGGATAAGCTTGAATCTATGAGAGATAGCACATCCAGGGACCAAGAATCTCTGTTTTGAACTTTCAAAAAGCATCTAGTTTTTGAAATATTTCTAGTGATTATAAATAAGGAAAACAAAACCTATAATTGACCTTTTTTAAAGAAATACAAAAATTAAATTTTATGTTAAACTTTCTGCCCTCTATGTTAATAAGCATTTTAGAAAAACTGAATCTAGATGCTATTTAAAGTGCTTCAAATGAAGAGGTTTTGGAATAACATATTATACAGAGCACCACCAACACACACACAAAACCCACAAACATGCAAACTTCAAAGCTCTTAGATTAATTGTTTTTTTCCAGCATGTAATTTTAGAGTTTAACATAAATTGAGTTTTTCCACATTACTAATAGTGGTGACTAGTTCAATCCAAGAAAGTGGAATCATGGAAATTTCAAAGCGAATGTAACAGGAAGTTGCCAGATTACTTCTAAGTCTTGCCAAGTTTTTATATAACAAAGAAAAGAGAAGACTCTCCCTATGGAAATTCCTTTTTTAGAGGTTTTTATCCTTAACCAGATGTTATTGGTATAATTTCCAGAATGATAAGGCAGCTGCCAGACAATAAACCATATAACATGAATGGATGAAGTAAAAAAAAAAGTCTAAAATTAAGCAGCATTTTTTTCAGATAACAGCAATTAGCAGACATTGGGCCTATGCAAACCACTTTGAATTTTCTATGGCTTAGAGATTTTCAGCTCAAAGCACAGATTTAAACACATTCCTACAAATTTGTGGTACATCATATAAACAACCCAAGCCTATACATCAGTTCAAATTGAAAGTGTTTGAGATTATGAAAGTTGATGAAACTTTTAAGTGCAAGAGAATTAAGCTTGAAGTCAACAGATGGTAAATCTGAGAAAAGTTTATGATTTTGCTGTTCTTGAATCTGAACCCTAACTCTAATTCTGCCTGAAATCATACAGCATGTTCAAAGAGATTGCATTGTTCTGGTTTGCATGGCAATTGACAGATTCCGAAGCACTGATGCAGACCATATTCCAAAATCTTAAAGTATGTCACCTGTGTATATTTAACACCAACCTCTCATTGTGTTTTTAAATATCCCTTCACCACTTAATCTTCACAGGTCTTTGGTATAAAAGTGAGATCAGACCATAATTTTCTGGCCTTATCTTCAATAAAATCAAATCAATCAAATAACAATTTGCACTGCAACAAGAGATTTTTGTTCTAGAAGCATTTCAAAGGGCTTTTCAAGACTTGGTAGTGCATCCCTACTTTTTAAGAAAAGAGGAAATAAAGGTAGAAGTTAAGCAAGTACACTAGATTCATAGAAAGTCAGAGGCAAAGTATAGAACAGAATCTAGATTTTTTCATATGTCAGTCCTCTTATTTTCAGAAAATAAACATTCTCTGCTTCTGTCTTTTCTGTTGTATATTTTTATTTCATGTCATAAGTATTGATGAACATTGCACAACCTGAGTATGACAGCCCTTCTTTTAGAGAGACAGATACCAAATACTACTTTATATTACTGGCAGAATTTATCAAAATAGCTCTTCTTACTAAAGTGGAAAAAAAGTAGGTAATTTTTAAAGCAACTAACTTCCTGTGCATGGAATCTTATGCTGTCACTTAATGATAGGTTCTTAAAGACAGAGTCCAGTGAAAGCCACATCAGAGTCAGAGAGGCAACGGAGGGCAGAGAGATGCCATTTTGGAAAACACCTACTCAGCTTTCAAAAGTTTCAAAAGCAACTTCTAACTTCAAAAGCAACCTTAAAGAAATAAGTTTCTTCCACTTTACATATACCAATTAACTTTGGTAAAGGAAAATCAAAATTGAAGTTCCTACAGTTCTACCACAAAAGTGCAAGGGGAGAAAACAGGTACAGGAAATTAATTTGGATTACTCAGATTTCACAGCTCCTGTGTGACCTGATTTCAAGCATGCAGAATACTTCCCGAGATGACTTCAATGAAAAATGAAGATAGCCCTTGAGACAATGAGATCCAAAGAGAACACTATGTACATACAGACCTCAAGGAATAAGTTTTTATTTCTTAAAAAAAATGCATCCTTATGCCACGTATTTAATTTTTGAGGAAACATTATATATTTAAGTCAGAAGGCACAAAAGATTAATGGCCTAGTTAACAAAGTCCATAGGTATCTCCATACCAGTGCTGTGCTACACAAGTAAGATCAAGAAGAACCGTAAAGAATCCATTTTGCATCACAACACATAACCACCAAGCACTGGCAAATGTGTTCTTTTCCCTTGGTTTAAGAAAAGCAACTCAATTCATTAACAGCTTTTCACTTAGTATGATTTGTGTGTATTACACTCAAACACTCAGCTGTCATACGAAATGATGGGAGCTGACAGTTTGGAATTTGAAAGGTTTGACTCCTTTTGAATGTACTAAATGAACAAGTGCTGTCTAATTTTTGTTGAACTGAGCCCAAAAAAAATCCCCTACAAGGATGCATGATTTTATTATACCTTTTCAAGTTTAATATGCACAGTGAATATTCAGAGCTTTTCAGCCAGATACTCAGTTAATTCCATGACTAAGAAAGATGTCATTAGGTAGGCTTCAGGCAACAGTGAGCTACAAATGGAATTCCTTCCTTATTTTCTGAAACTCAGAGTTTATGATCCATATCCAATGATGAATGGTCTATAAACTCTCTTATGGTCTTTAATTGCATAAACTTTACATTATAGACTTACATTAGCTTGTGAACATTTTTTGCTATAAGACGTAAAAAACCAGTAAAAACAGAAGTTCCCTCAGCTCTTACACAAATAGAGTATATAATTATTCAGTATAATTTGTTCAGTACTTATGTTCTTTGTTTGAATTTGTACTTTTCCACAAATGAAGAGAAATAAGGCTCTACTTTTTAATCTTAAAAGTTTACATTTTTTAATGCTTAATTCCTGAAATTCATGCTGTCTCATTAGCATTCTGAGTCCTATCAACATGAATTGGTCCTAACCCTGTCAAATTATTTTACCTTGTAGCTGCTGCTTATATTGGTGTATTAACACATGGCTTCCTATACCCTAAGAGCAGCATACATGCTTCCTGAGCAGTGCACTCCTCCACTGGCTTCTGCTGACATTTTGACTTGTTTTAGAAAGCATTAAATAAATAAGGAATAAAAGTTGACATAACGTATTTGATAATTATTATAAAGAGCCTCAGACAGATTGCTTATATATACTTATGAAGCTAAAACACAACAACCTAGAATTTAAATTTTGGACAGCAATTTATATGAAAACAAAAAGAGACTTGTCAACCCAGGTTATGAGCAGAATTACAGGCTTTGCCTCTAAATTACTGTCCACTAGCATGCCAACTAGTTGAACCAAGTGCTATATATCACATATATCTCTTACCATAAGAAATACTGATAATGCTGCTTTGATCCTTGGCCCAACCATTAATCAAGCAGGAAAATGTTAGAAAAAAAATAAAAGACATAATTTTGAAACTGAAATGGCTGTATTTGGTATTGCAAATGTTTCCATATGGGAGAAGGTTCTGAAGAGCCCTTTACCACAGCCTTCCAGTACCTAAAGAGGGCTACAAGAAAGCCAGAGAGGGACTTTTCACAGAACACATAGTGATAGGACAAGGGGAAATGGCTTTGAACTGAATTTTTGAATGAAGATTTGTAGACAAACATAATGGTTTCAGGAAATTAATCATGTGAATTTTAATGATGTTATTTGTTTTCCTCAACTGTATTAAAAAATCAACATAAATCACAGTTACTGAAATTAAAAAGAACCATCTCATATGGAGAAATGGCTGCTAGGAATTTTTTTATGTCATGTTTTGCTGTTCTGCTTAATCTGACTAACAGCATAGCTTTAATTCCACATCCATTAACAAATAATGGCGTCCATATCAAATAGACTTGAGGCTCATATAATTCTGAGTTTTGCAATAATTTTGCAAAAGAAGATATTATTTAAACTTTATTAAACTCAAAAAATATCATTAATTTTACTCCTATATATAATTTCAGCATACTGTGCTAATGGGTGTTAAGCAAGCCAAATAAAGAAACTCCATCTCACAGAAGATTTCTTCATTGTCAACTATCAGAATATTAGTACGTATGACAGTAAAAACATGCTTGGACTATTATTTGAAATAAACATGCCTCAGTATTGCACAGAAGACAAGCATGTTACTCACGATTTAACTCTCATGTTGTATTAGAAAATTTGAATGTCTTGGTTAGCTACAAAATAATTTCAATATTTTCAGCATATTATTTGCAAGTCTTACTTAATCTTCACCTAGAGGATCACTCACTGTTATTAGGACTGGTTATTGACTGTCTTATTAAATTTCTGCCAATAAGTATTTTTAAATGCTGGTATATATGAATGTATGCATTTTAACAATTCTTGATTTCTCTTTTCAGTATTTAGTGAATGGAGATGGCTTGCCTGCTAAATCATTTTCATTTACTTAATCATTTTCTGTAATTAAATGATCTCCAATGATTCAGGAAATGAAGATGTGTAATAAACTTAAGGAAATTGAACAGTCAATAACTGGGATAGATGACAGCAGTTAACTACTGTATGGGGAGTTAAAAATTCCCATGCTCTATCTAATTGTATGCCTCCAGCCACTGTCTCTTCTAACACAGTGAGAATCTACGATGTGTTGAGTATGATTAGGTCCATAAAAGCAGCTGCATTTTGGCCATCTCTCACCCATGGAAGGCTAAAGTAGAATTAGGATGAAATTATTACTGTAGAATTTCTTTTCTGCTGCTCTGAAATCCTTCCCTGCATACACTATTTATAAACATAGGTCATGAGGGGTACTCCCATTCCCACATTCCCATCCTCAATTGCTGTCGCCATCCACATCCTTTCCCCAGAAAAGAGGAGGGCTACCGAAGCACTGTGCTGCAGGATTTCCTGTAGACCATGTATAGTATGGAAGGAATTGGAAGAAGATGAAAGAATAACATCAATGGAACACGAGGGAACTACTCCAGGTCTCCCAGGCATTTCCACAAAATGTCATAAATCAAACAAATGTAAATGATTGGAAGGAACATGCTTTAGTCAAGGAGCTATTTAGGAATAAAGTGTCACACATTTTCCTATACATGCTTGTACCGACTCCAGCCTGGGACCAATCCTATTTTCTCATGATTTCTATTTTGGAAAATAACAATACAAAATTGAATAGGCACTTGTGTTCAAATGTTCTTTATGCTAATGACTCCTCAATGTTTTGCACAGTTGCGTGACATTAAAATAAATTATTTCATTCCTAATATAACATATTTGTAGTAGGACTAATAGTAGGCTTTCCAGAGACTATTCTAAGTTTGCAGTTAAAAAGCTAATGAAAGTCATCTCTTTTTAATTTTTTTCTAAATTTTAAGATCCTAATATTCTCTAAACAATATTGGTTTGAATTGAATTGAATTTACCAGTACTTTCATTCCTTTCTTCTTTGACAATGTTTACCTACTATAGAAGACAACAAAATAAATTAAATTACAATTTTTAACTATGTCACATATTGCCATTTATGCAAATAATATTTACTATATACTGGAAGAGATGTGATTGTATTAAAGAAATTAATTCACAGTAACAAACAGAACAGGTGAACTTCACTGTTATCTTTAACATAGATAAATTATGTTGATTAAGTAATCCTTTGTATAAGCAAATCATTAATTTAATTGCTATATATGTCTAACAGACACTGCTACACTGCCTCAGGAATTCCAGGATTCCTAAATAATGTAGAAATCTGCCTAGAACTGAGGAGATTTCCCCTTTCTCCCTGAACACCATTCAGCTCTGCTCTTACACTCTCACAAGAGGTACAACGTGAAGCCACTAGCCAGTTGTAAAATTGCCAAAGTATTATCTTACACTGAGAAGGACCAATTCATTAAACTGAATAACTAATTAAATAAAATTCTCAAGATCTATACAGTATCTATCAAGACTTCAATAATAATAATAACAGTATAAATAGCTTGTTTTGTAGGACACTTTCTTGCGGAAACATGAAAATATAGGAAGTGGGAAAATGTAAAACAGTTCAGTGTTCCAAAGCCCATTTTTCATCAAATTGGACACTGAAACGCATCTTGAAACACCAGCATTTCTTACAATTCCACATTTCAAATACACTTAGCAGATAGAAGAATAACAGAAAGATGTAACTCCACCTCAATGCTCTCCTCCCCCTTTACCCATCAGCAGTACTCAGAGAAGACATTCTGTGTGTACACACTGCTCCAGAAGAAAGGCCATTACTCCGTGCCAAGCTAATACATGAGTGTTTAATCTGGGTTTATAAACAGTATGTCCCTTTCAATAGTTATAATTAAAAAAATAAAATTCTGTGATTCTTCTATTTTCATCTTTATGCTATTTTTCTTTAGCAATGCAGTGTAACTGCTTACACAGATGTACAGGCTCTGGCCTCCTTAGCTTCTATGCTTAGACCTGAAAAGATCTGGGAGTAATTTGGCTTCATTTTGGATATCCTGTTAAGGCATTAAAAATGGATCAACTCCCCAGTTGCCTTGCTGCTTTTATGTGCTCTTCATAAAAGGTTTCAAAAGTAGAAGAACAGTATATTTGTTATTTCTGGCTCCGTTAAACACAATAGTAATGAACATTAGCTATTTAGCTCTTAAAAAGCATGCAAAACACAATACACTTATGATGTATGACACTTTAAACATATGCTTACAGCTATACACTGACACCTAATCACCTGCATGAGAGCACTGGCACAGAATGCCAAGATTATACAGCCCTGCTTCCAAATGGCCCCTAAGTTGTTTAAAGTTGTCTACTCCTCTAGCAAATATTGTGATTTGAAAACTCTTCAAGTATTGCATTGTGAAAAGAATAATTTTCAAGGAAAGAAGATGGATTGTAGATGAACAACCTGTGTCTAAGGTTGTAAATACAAAATAAAGTTGTTTTCCAAAGGATACAAAAAGAAATAAAAAATGAATGCCCAATGGGCACATTCACTTGGCAATTTTATTTCTGTATAAAAGCTGCTATTAATTACAAACTAGTTTTTATGCAATTCTGCTTTCTTTAAATGTGGAGTGAATTCTCCCTATAAACTAATGAACTGAAGTGAAGCCAAATAGAGACCAGCTGGCTGAATTGCTAAGTAATTTTATCCACATGATTGACTTTATGATCCTTTCACTACAGTAACTAGTCTTTATTCTTACAATCATCATCAACCATAATTCCAGAGGGAGAGATGATTAAAAATCAAGAGAATAGAGAGGAGAGGTTTGTTTGATGTGGCACAGTGCATTCTTGCACACACTTCTTCTGTATAATAGGTGCAGAATTACAGGTCTTTATAGCCTCCAAAGCAGTGCACTGAATAGCTGCCTCAAAGACATAATAAGCAACCAATGCCTAAATAATCATTACAGATACTCCATTAACAGCATCTATCTGTGTGGCTTTTAACCATACAAATTGTTTTTTGACAGCTTGTAACCTTTCTGAACAGTTTCCTTTGGGCATTACACCACATTCAGATCTAATTTTAACTTTTGCTTTGTCTATAATTTATTACTTTCTTTGGAGACACATAATGTATTTCAGTGGAATGGATAAATTCAAATAAAAGACTTTAAAAAAATCAATTGCTGTTTTAATCTATTAAATCCTTGCTCTCTAGGAGATAACTAAAATCTGATGAAACATAACAGGGGAAAAAGGCTAAATGGTCTAGAATTCCTAAGGGTATCTGTTTTACAACAAGCAATATTTTTTTCCTCAAATTATTTAAAATAGGGCATAACCAACTGAAAAAAGAATAAAAGTAAAAACATGTATAAATAAAACATAAATCCTTTAAGGCTCTTCCTTAGAGTCACAGACTTTAAATGACATAATAAATAACGTTATAAAATAGTTTAATGATGTATTGCAATGGGATAAAACGCTAAGAAAGATGTACAATTGTATATTTTTTTCCAAAGAGAGCCCATAATTACAAATCAGTAAAGATAAGTGACTTATGAAGAGCTAGAGGGCAAGCATGGTTTTCAGAAACTGGTGGAAATGTGACAAATGAATGTGGGAGATGATGTAACAGTATTAGATGATTTGTATTGGCTGTCATGGCCATTATCTCACTTCTGGGGACACCATTTTCAGGAATAAGGTCCAGTAAATCAACATGGAGTAACATGTAACAATCAACATAGAAATACCACAATTCTGGCAACCAAAATTTCTGATTTCTTTCAAGACATTCAGCTCTTTTTCAACAGATTCAAGTACTTTGCCCAAAGTTTTCAAATCTATGTAACAGGCAAACATGCATGTCCAATTGACAGAAGAGTGATTTGAAATAACCTAACCATTCACTGCTCACAAAGGTTCCTGTTCTTCACAGGTGGTATATGGTGTTTAGTCACATCAAAATTAACCATAATGATTGAAAAAACTATCAATTGCATAGGCATAAAAATCTATTACTTAGAATCAAGTTTTTTCCCATCTCCTGAATCTTAAAATAGGTCACTAAATCTATTACCATTTTCATAAATGACAGGGAAGGCAGAGTAAATCTTTAAATAAAATGTGGAAATATCCCTCTCGGTATAAATTTAATTCATCATGCTAAACTCAGTGAAAGTACATCAGCATAAAATTAGAATGAGGCTGTTATGAATCAAGAAGATTCATGTCTAATTTGCATCTTACAACTGAAATATACCACAGCTTGTATATCTGAGGCACTGAAAAAAACATGGTATATTTCTTGGTTATATGTAAGATAATCAATAAGCAGATTTTTTAGTATAAACGTTAATAGGGAAAAGTGTCAATGGGAGAAATTATTAGGAAAGGGTAATGAAATATAAAGACCTAAAAATCTATCAGAAAATCTCAAGTATTCAGTTATTTTTTGAGCTTCATTCAGTGTGATTCTAATGGTCAATACTGTTTTGTGGTTTGGAGTTTTGTCGGGGTTTTTTTGCAATGTAGGTGGGGCCATTTTAATTTATTATCAAGAACATTATTTGTAAATTATGGTACTGAAAGCAGAAAGATCATATTCAGAGTACTCTGACATTCTAAAAGAGTTCAAGATTTCTTTTTGTTTAATAGATAGATATTTAATATCTCAGCATGCCCAATGCACAGCTGCTGCAAGTATCACGGGCCAAACAGCAAAATGAGCTCTCTGTAATTTGATCAGTCAGTGTCAACCTTATGTAAATAATAAAAACATCCCTGTCTTAGGTATCTTAAACTTTGGGGGAGTGGAGGAGGGAAGGAGGATTCATTAAATTCTGACCCGTTTCATTACGTAGACAGTTCCAATGACTGTAGACCTGATCTAATTCACTTGCTCAACAATGTAGAATACCATATTATATACCATTCATCATTATCACCAGCAGGAGTTAAGGACATTACAAAGTTGTCAGTATAACACAATTACCTCTCAAATATTTCTTCTTCTAGTCCTTCCTCAATCTTTCAATCTTGCCATGAAAGCACACCCAATTGTGTCAGCATTTAATTCCAAGGAATATTGCAGTGATATAATCTGTCTGAGAAACAACAAAATTGAAGGAAGGCTGAGTCAACCAATATTCTATCTGATGGGAATTAACAGAAAGCAGTATTCTGAGATGTTACCATATGGAAGCATTGCATTTGTGTTACATAAAGCTATCAGAATGAAATGACCAATTGAGAATGTGGATTTAAATACGAAAAAAAATGAGGCTGAGGTAGGGTGGAGTAAGTAAGTGCTCTTTATTTATTACTTCTGTTTTCAGAAGTTCTGGCTTGAATACAATTATCTGGTTTTCTTCAGGAAAAAGGGATCAATTGTTTGGATAGTTTATCAGTCAGATGTTCTGAGGACATTCAAAACTGTATTATCCATGTGCTCTTCCACAGAGTCAATCAGCCCATTGCTGCAAAACCTTGTACTTGTCCTCATTGTTCTCAGCCCATTTCTTCAAGGCTGCTTAGGTCCTTCTTGATGGAAAGCTTCCCATTGGCTTTAATAACCAATCCCCAGTCTAGGGCCATTGCAAACTTTATGAGAGTGAGCTCCATCTGTTCATCTCACCTCAGTGATAAAGAGGATGGGTGCCAGTGTAGATCCATGAATACTCTTGTCACAGACACCCAGAAAGACAGCAACCAAGAAACCACCACTTCTGTACCAAGTCATCCAACTGGTATTGTAAATAGCTAGTTGGTCACTCATGCAGACTGTAAAATCCTAATATGGGTACAAGAATATTGTGAGGACAGAACCAAAAACCTTGCTAAATTTAATGACATTCACGTTTCTCCCCTCATCCAGAAATCCAGTAGTTTGATTATAGAGTTACTCTGATTCATCAGACATGATTCACCCTTTGTAAAAGCATGTTGTTAGTTACCTTCTCCTTTATCTCCAGAAGCATTCCTTAGGAGACTCCATTGTTTTCTTGTGCATCACTGTGAGGCTGATTGGTCTGCACTTTTTGGTGTTCTTTGAAGATGGGTACAGGATTCGCTTTCTTCCAGTTGTGGGGGACCTCCATGGATTTCCACTTTTCAAAGATGATAGAAAGTGACCTTGCAAGGATACCAGAGAATGCTCTCAGTGTGCTTAGATGCAGCATATCAGGTTCCACAGTCTTATAAGGGTCATGCTCTCTTGAGTCTGTTGTCATACATGGAGTTCACATACACCATGGAATTCAGTTCCTCCTCAATCCCCTTTATTAAATATAGGTATCTGGGACACCTGAGTCATGAAGAGTGAAGCAAAGAAGACACTAAATAACTCAGATTTTTCTGCATATGTTGTCATTGGATAACCTGCCCCATTTAGCAACAGGCACACATTTCTATTGTACAGTGTTTTACTACTAAAGTAGCAGTGTATTTTGGTCCTTACTCATTGACAGCAATAATCAGGGCCTCAACAGTGGAAATATATCCTTTCTCCTTCAAATATGAATTGTTTTCTTAAAACACTAAACAAATGGAAAAAAAAGAAAATTAAAATAATAATCATTGTCATCATCATCTTCTTCCTTGTATCAAATAATTCTGGTAAAGTACTGAAGTTAAATTTCTGCCCTTGTGAGAATCACATGCAGTACTTCATCCAGGTCTGGAGTCCTCAGCACAGGAAAGATGTGGACCTGTTTGAGTAGGTCCAAAGGAGGGCCATGAAGATAATTGGAGAGCTGAAGCATCTCTCTGACAAAAACAGGCTGAGAGAGTTGGGGTTGTTCAGCCTGGAGAAGAGAAGGCTCCAAGGAGACCTTACAGCACCTTCCAGTATCAAAAAGGGGCTTATAAAGAAGACAGAGAGGGACGTTTAAACACAGGCAAATAGTAACAGGACAAGGGGCAGTGGTTTTGAACTAAGAGAGGAGGCATGCAGATCAGATGTCAGGAGGACACTCGGAGGGTGGTGAGGCACTGGTACAGTTTGCCCAGAGAAGCTGTGAATACCCCATCCCTGGAAGTTTTCAAAGGTGGGTTGGATGGTGCCCTGAGCCACCTGATCTAGGAATGTCATCCCTCTCAGGGCAGGGGGCTTGGAATGAAATTATCTTCAAGGTCTCTTTCAATCCAAACCATTCTACAATTCTATGATTCTGCTCTCGAGATAATGTATCATATGGACACTAACAGTCATGATCCTGATTCTGTTCTGTATCTAAACTGAAATTCTTTGATGACAATGCTGGGCCTCAGAATTATTGAAATATGTCTTAAAGAGATCTGAAAACAGCTGGAACACTGCTTGACCAGAGTCCAATTATCTCCAAACCATTAAGTTTTTGTTTAATTTACTTCTAAATATTTCCTGAGGAGAGTGATAGCCAATATATTCCAATGGTTAGCAACCCTCACTGTAAAGAAGGGACTGTTTACTTAAATTTTAGCCAGTAAGCTAAATCACAGAAAGAAGAGAAGAAAAATTATGTATATAACTGTTATTCAATTCCAGGTAAAATTTAGCTTTGGTTAAGACAAACTAGGTTTCAATATGACCACAGCTGCAAAATAATTAATATTTTTTCTTTGATAAAACCAGCCACTTCCCATATATTACAAAGAGAAGTTACTGTCACAAATGCAGAACAAATGCTGAGCCCATTTTAGCACTGATCAAAACTCAGTCTGGATGCCAAAACAGTGATGAATGGCATGATTTCTCCATTGCTTCTCTGCTACATGTGATTTTCTGTTGGCACACTATGTACTAATTAAAATGGCTGTAATACACTCAAACTAAATTACATGGAAAAATATTTGAGATATACTAACTTTATACATTTTATCATATATTTGTGTACATGTACATATAAATATTGCAGGCTGGCTTCTCAAATGATGGAAAACACCAGTCTTCCACAGAAGCATGAAAGCTGACATCAGTAAAATATCTGGCCCCATTTTACCAAGATGCACAATATTTACATATTTGTATGCATTTATCACTTAATCACTGCAATTTCAAGAGATTTATTGACAACAGAAAGACAGCTAACTATGTCAACACATTCAGATTTCAGTTTTTAAGAGTCAAATACTTACACCTACAATGTAGACCTAAATATGTTTGGAAATTTCATATTTCAGGAGTAATACTATGTGTTCAGGAATAATTTCTTCATGGAAAGGGTTGTCAAACATTAGAATGGTCTGCCTAGGGAAGTGGTGAAGTCACCATTCCTGGAGGTGTTTGAGAAATGATTGGATGTGGCACTTAGTGAAATGGCTTTATTCACAAGGCCATGTTCAGTCAAAGGTTGGACAAGATGTTAGAGGTCTTTTCCAACCTTAATTTTCCTATGATTCTATTTGGGAGATGAAAATAGGACTCATGATTATTTGGTATCAGTATTACAAAAAACATATATTTCAAGGCCATCCTAGAGTAAGATCTGCGTAATTTCTTTTGTAATTTCTTTCTGACAACTCTTCTGATTTTATATCCTATCCAGTGGACTGTAATATGCTTAAGTTGAAATTATTTAAAACAAAACAGACACAAATTCATTTTACTACTCTTCTGAAAGTTTTCTGGGAATTTTCCAGACAAAAGGAGAAGAATTAAACATAGGACAAAAATAGTCACATACAGATTACCTTGAGTTTTCTCTACACATAGTTTTCATTTAAAAAAATAAAATTAGATGACTGTTAGGTCATCTAGAGGATAGTAAATTAAAGAGTGAATAAACAAAGTCTTTCACAATAAAGGAAATGATGGAACACAGATTTTCTCAGCCTAACAAGGTATGGGATCTGGCCTCAGAACTTCATCAAAATAGACTAAATTAAGAATAGCAGAGAACAAGTTAGAATCATACATGGTTAGGAAAAAAGGTTTTGTTTATAAACCATAAAAAGAGGTATGCTATCAGTTGGAACATTAAAGTATTTTGAGATCAGTTTAAACAAACTTTCTCTCAAAAAGCTTTTCCTTTCTCCATATGTCAACAACATATGTCTTTTAAGACCAGTTTATTGTCACTTTAACCTACAGGAATTTCTCTTCCACACACACAGTAAGTAAAACAAAATATTAGGAGTCTTTAAAACTGAAATAGTATGAAAAGAAATGTATAATGGATTGCACTTGTGTGTTGGACCAGAAGGTGTGCAATCCAAATCTTTATTGCAATTTGACTTAACCTCTAGTTTCTTTTAAAATAAATGCAAATAAATATACTTAGCTTCAAAAACCCAAAATGAACCAAAAAATACAAGATAACCCACACACAGTAAAAACCAACTGAACAAAAATTGAATGTTTCTAGAAGTCAGTTTAGTTTCTCCAATTCCCATTGAAGGCTATCAGAGCACAATCTCACATTCAGGCTTTTGCCAAAGCACTTGTGCAGAATTATAAAAAGTAGTGATTTTTAATTAAAAATAATATTCTACTTCTTACAGACATCCTACCTTCTGAATTTGGCTACTAAAATAATTTCTTCCATTCATCATTTAATTCCTAACTTCTCTGAGCCAAAGTATTGTCTCTTCTTTTATTTGTTATAATTTGTTAAATTATAACAAATAAAATTTTAATCCTGGAGTTTACTAGAATCTAACTTCCCTCAAGCAGTTATTCACAAGAATAAAAAAAAAATAGAGAAGAGCAGAAAAAACTGCAGCAAGGTAGATTTAGTAGTCTACAGGCTGTAGGTGGATTTCAGCATATTTACCTTCATTCCACTTAAACATTTAGACTGGCTGATTTCTAAATGTAGTTCTAAGGAGAATGTTCAAATTAAGACAATCCATCTGCACTTGGAATTTTATGATTTTAGAAAACAATAACAGAAAATGCTTCCAAAACAGAGAGAAGAATACTGAGAATTATAACTCACAATCAAATAACATCATAATAAAACGTCTTCTAGTTTTATCTCATTTATCAGCAACCTGCTTTGCTATTATAGACAGGTATATTCTCCAAGGACCCTAGGACCTTTTAGAATGCATGAAATCTAACCTTTTTCTTTTTTGTTTTTGTTTAACTCACAATTTTATAAAACTGCTTACAGACTTTGGACCCTTCTAAATATCCCCTATCAGTGGGCCAATTTCATACTTACAACAACAGCTAACAAAACTCTGCACTTAGCAGTTAAGATAATTTGCACATTAACCAGAAATCATCTGTAAATACCTCTAAAGATCGCTGGGGCTGCTCAGATTTAGAAAGATTATTTTGAATTTAATCTGAAAACTCAAAAGACACCTACAGAACACAATGAGTTAAAGTTAGACCCTAAAATTGCATAAAAAGCATATATTCAAATTTTTATAAGAGAGGCAATAGTGAAAACATTATAAAAATAAAGGTAGGATGCATATAAGAATCAATCACAGAAATGAAAACAACTTCTCTTGCTATACTGGAATAGAATCTGGGAATTTGGTCCAAAACATTTATTGTAAAATATAATTATATTTGCAATGGAGAAAAATATAACAAAACTGTCTCCCAAATCAATTACTGAGTTCTTAAATTCCCCAAATCAGTTAAAATAATAGAATAATTTGTGAAGGCATGTATGTTACAAAATCCAGACATGGGAATTGTGGCTTATACGCTTCCCAAATGCTTCCAAACTTAAAACTCTCTCAAAAGTAAATTATGTTTAGGGCATGCTGATGGTTGTGTGGATCCCAGTGTCCTAGTCTTAGAATTGGGAGCAAAATGGCCATCAGTGGTTTCATGCAAAGTAATTATGATGCTAGATGTTTCATGATGCAAGAGGACTAACACTGGAACAGGCTTCCTAGAGAGGTGGTTGACGACCCCAGCCTGTCAGAGGCTAAGAGGAATTTGGATAATGCCCATAATAACACGCTTTAATTTTTGGTCAGCCCTCAAGTGGTCAGGCTGTTGGACTGGACAGTCCTTGCTGATTCCTTCCAACTGAAAAGACACTATTCTAGAAATAACACCTCTGCAGAGCCAAGTTCTCGTAACTGAATCCACTCCCTGTGTACTGTGTCCATCTCTTCCCAGAGTTAGCACTTACTTGTTACTTAAGGACATAGATGTACTTTTGGAAAGGACGGTCAGAACATGTGATGGCATTCAATGGGACCATCTGTTGACAGGCTGAGGCTGAGGGCTCTGAATCACAGCTTCAATTGATTGGCATCATTGGTATACTCTGAAAGCCAGCAGACCTTAACTGATAATTCACAAGTGTCAACCTTGGTCTTCACTGATCTCAGAACTACTGAAATTCTATGGCTTCAATCATGCAGAAACAGATGTTTTTGGCTGCCACATCCTCCTGAATCTAATAAGCTGGAGCCCAGCTAGCACTGAACTGTACTTGACTTTTGCAGCTTCAAGTTTCAGTTTGTGTTGATGCAGTCCAAGGTGAAGATCCTTCTTAGATGTCTTTTTGTTTACACTATATTGTCAAATTTACATGCATTCTTTGTGATTTCCAAGCTCAGCATATTTACTATCTGCAATGTAAGCATTCTTAATATGACTGTGTAAACAAGTATAGGAATGGGCCTAACAACTACAGGTCAAGGAGCACTGTAAAAACGCCCAAAACTATTTAGTGGAGAGATGTCTCTAGTGTACCTGTACTTCACTGCAAGTAGGAACTAGACTGTTATCTAGCACAGTGGCTACACTGATGTACAAGATCTAACATCTCAGGATACAAAAGAAAAAGACAATTCAGTGCCTAAACTAGCTGAAGTTTATATCCAACTTACAGCCTTCAATTGAAAAAGTAGAGAAAAATACTGGAAGTCTAAGAACAGAAATGCCTCTTCTTTTCTTTTATCTTTTCAAGGTCTTCTACTTTACTACCTGAAAATACAACCTCCCTGCCTGCAATTATATTTCAAATTCTACTTGAATGCAGTAAGCATCACATTCCCACAATGATTGATGACAGATGTCCAGTCATGTTCTTGTTACTGGGTGGGATCTCCAAAGCAGCTGCCAAAGGCCATAGGCAAAACCAAAGCAAAGAACAATGCAAATTCACAATTAGGGAGTCTCTGGGGTGTGGGAGGAGAATGATTTAGGCATCTGCACATTATTGCAAACCTGGTTTTATTTTGGAGAGAAAAAAAGCCTTATGCACTTTCAAGTTCCTGACCAATTTTTTGTCCCATAACTATTCTTTAGAACCAATAGGTCACTGTATCAACTGTCATATGTTTCCCACATTAGCCTGGACCTTTTCCATCAGCTGCAAGAAATTTTCAATGTGGTATAGGCTTTTGTCATCAGTTGCTATGAGTCTCTGTGCATAATGACTATCAATTCTTTCCATTAGCTGCTATGCTTTTTGCAGACCCTAGTGAATCTCTCTTAGAAACTACAGCAACCTTTCACAATATGTAATTAAATTAACATTTATAGCGAGCATAAACCCTGTAATAAAGAAATTTTAGTTAGCCATTCCCCATTTTTTTCTCACTCCCTTATGTGATGCTGTAAGATAGACGGATCTGACTGAACACTAATCAGCAAAAATAAAAAGGAAATCATCAATCAGTTCCTAAACTGGTTGATTTTATACAGAAATAAAATGCTGAAGAGAAAGCAGAATGCACCTGGAATGAGTGGCTAAGGTTAGGGTCAGAGTGCTTTCTCCTTTCACAATGATTGCAGATCCTTCCATCTCAAAATTCTAGCTGCACTATAGCCTCAGGCTGTGATTCCACAACAGTTAACATCAACCTGAAATGTCACCCTTGGAGTCCCTCTCCCTTGCTCTGTCTCAGGAAATAAACTAACAGGAGACAGTCCTTATAAGAGAAAACAAGACAAGTAAAAAACATTTGCTGATTTTCCCTGCCTGAGCTAGCTCATCACAAGATCAGATGAGCATCAGTGTCAACAGAACAGATTAAGGGAAAAGGCTGCATCACAATCCTGGGACCGAGGCAGGCAGGACCACAAAAGTGCTGATGCAGCTTGGCTTCAGATGCAACAGAAGTGCTGCTGCTTGTATTGGCTTGTTTGAGGAATTTTATATTGTCACTTCAAGGAAGACCTAGTCTGCTTTAGACTCTGACACCTGCAAAACTCTGAAGATACCCCAGGGGTGTCACCACAAAGCTCTTGGGGAGGTCCACAAAACCGGTTTTAGTTCGTTGGTGATGAAATTTAGGTGTACCAATACAAACTGAAAAGAACTTTGAGAAAAATATAATCAAGGTCCACTTTACGAATAAAAAAGCATTTTCATAGCTGAATTAAGAGCTGTATACATAATTACATTAAATGGGTATTTACAGAACAATTCATGAAAGGAATGTGATTTTCTCTATGAACAAGTAAAAAGCATAGAGGTAGTCTTTGATACTGTGACTAAAATAATGTTTAATTAGAGGAGACATAAATAGGAATGAAGAAAAAATGGATGTGAGTAAAAATCAGAAATATTCCATTTAATATAGAAGAATAATAGCGAAAAGATAAGTAAACTAAATATCCAGACAATTCTTTAAAAAATATATTCTTAAGAATAAACCATTTAATATTTTGCACATCTGTGAAGTGATACTGGTTTTTTGCATCTAAGTTATAAAAGAAAGCTGACTTTTAACAATTAATTGTGAGATTTTTAACTACCACTTACCTTTGCCTAACATACAGTATAAAGAAAATGTCTACCTTGGGTAGTTTTCTAATGATAGTGAAGGAATAATTATTCTGCTTCACTGCCATGGTTCAAATCTCAGAGCTCAGGTAAAGATTTAAACTAATTTAGGCTACCTTTTAGTTACATTTAAAATAATACACCTAGTAATTAAGATAACAAACCACTGCAGAATTACATAGAGAATGTGATTCCTTTTGTTTAAGCTTTTAGCATCATATGGAAAAAAAGCTGGCATTGAAGACTACTGTAGAACAACCCCAAAATGCATCTGTATTGATATTGCAGATTTATTTACAAAAAATATAGCTTATTCACTAGAAAAAATTTTGGACATAATCAACTTCTGAAGGTTTTAATGCTAAAGAAAACATTCGTAATGAGATTACATAATAAAAAAAAGACAAGGTTAGACAATTAGAAGACTTCAGGTGTTTACCTCTCCCTATCTACAGAAGCTGTTACACATTAATTGACTGTACTTCTGAAGTAATTCAGAATACTAAGCAAGAACGACTACTATTAGGTAGGAAGGAGGGGGGAAGCCATACTCTGTGAAAAACACGTTAGTTTTGAAATATTGATCTCAAATTAGTCTAAGAAAACATAAATGGAAAGTAGATCAAAATCTTGAGAAAAATTAATTAACTTAATTATCTCAAAAGCTAAACGTCAGACTCCAGAAAAACAAAGACATAAAGGTAGAATATTATCACAAAGGTCATTGGAGGGCAAAAGATTGACATTACCTTACAATCTATCCATTTCTGTGTTAAAGTAAAAAAAAATCTAAAAACATTGACAATAAGGTAATTACCAGAAAGTGACCGATTACAGAAGAAAGAATAGAATACTGTGAAAAACAGTGACTTCAGTCAGAGCAGTACTCATGATTCCCTCAGGTAACTGTAGGTTTGAATGCACACGCACTTTAGACAAAAGGCCTGATAAGAGCACAGGCTGAGTCAACAGAGCACAAAGGTCTAATATTGTAAATTTAATATTAAATATATATATATAGAATAATAAATATAAAAATTGATGGGTTTATCCCTAATGCTTACTAGCTGAAAGATATCTGCTACACAACCAACCTGAAGAAACATTTTATCAACTTTATTTTAGCATTAACAGCTTTCCTCAGCAAAAGTAAAAATTACCACTGTTCAAAGCAAAATGTAGGAACTTATGGAAGAAACAGATCTAAAGCAATAAGGTATTAATAGTTAGCAGAAGACCTGTAAGAATAAAGATCCAAGACTGAAAGTCCAAGAAGGGATAACCACATTCAGTAAATATGCACCTAGAGCCTTGTTTTAACAAAAAACATTTCAAAAAGTTTAGCTCAAAAGAAACCCCTCATTCAAAGCTATCCAGGTTGTGATCTTGCCAGTATTCTGTTTTACTAAGTAGAAAGTCTTCCACACTAGGATTAATATCCCATTGAGTATGCTACAGGAGGAGATTAATTTCAGAAATAATTTGCTACTGCTACTGCTTGTTTGACTACTAAGTTTGCAGATTAGTCTGCTTTATTTTCCTATTTCATGACTCTTTTCTGCATTCAAATTCATTTGCAAATATAACCAAACACCAAAACAACTTTCACACGCTGCTGATGTTCGTGTCAACAAGTTAAAAGAAACTGCATATAATTTCATAATCAAGAATAGATTCTGTTTCTATACTGCATTTTGAAACTACATCCACTGTGTTACCTCACTTTAAGAGAATTTGCCGGTTGAAAAAATTGAAACTGAGGTCTTTACAAGGTTGAGAAATGACAAGATTATATTTTTTTTTTCAGTCAATGGTTGAAGAAAAGGGAAAATGCCACATCATTATATCCCAGTCTTTTTTGCTACTTGTACAAATTATTTTAATTTTAAAACCCGAATATTTTTTAGGGTTTTGTTGATATAATGTGCTTAAATTCCATAAGAGAACAGGTCAATTTTAATTTCCAAACAGAATTTTAAAAAACACAAATAAATCATCTCACTTAAAATAATTCCTGTTGTGAAACAAAGGCATCGAAATACATATACAATATTAAACACATGATAAAGATTTAAGGATATTATAATAGCAATTGTACCATTTATTAAATAGTTGCAGGGAATCTGCGAACTGCTTTATTAATGGATTATTCATACGAACAAGTAGTTAATGTCATAAACTTACACTTCTTAATTTTAAAAAAGTCAGCTTTCTACTCCTTCTGAAGAGTTTATCCCAGTCACCTGCTTCACAATAAAATACACTGTTATCAGACACAGAAGAGTGAGAATTAGTCTTCTGTGTCCCTTCCTTTCCTTTCATCCTCCTTATAAGCTTTTGTTTCCATACTGGTTATGAACAGCTATTAATGATCTCCAGCAAAGAGTACTAAGCACTCGTCACTCAATATCCACGTTCCTTTGTGAATAATGAATACCCACATGAATAATACACACATAAATAATATGGCAAATAATTGTTTAAATGTATCAAAAATCTTCATATTTTTTCAGTGTTTCTTGGACATTATGAAATGTACTGTATTCACCCAGCTCAGCTCATAAGTTGACACACAAGTTCCCTCAGACTACATGTTTTCTGAGAAAATCTGCTTTCATCTGTTATGTGTGAATACTACACAATGGCAATGGTGTGGTTCTATTTTTTAATAAGTTAAATATTCCAATTTATGGTTTGTAACCGTACAAATTCTATTTTGTCCCATAAAAAGAAATTCAAATAAAATTAGTCTTCGGATATTAATTTCTCTACAAAATATTTCTTATTGCTTTTTTATATAGCAGCTTGTAGACAAATACATTACTCATCTCTTTTGTGAAAGTAAGTACAGAAAAAATGTAGTGGTTCTCATATAGAAGCTTATATTTTGTAATATGCTGTTTTATTTCAAAACCCAGAATCATGTTCTAGGAGAATAGATTTTCATGAACAGAAGTTATATGAAAACATTTAATCATGTATATACCATTTTACTAATTAAAAATGTATTCAATAAATACTCTTGCATGTATTATTCAAAAGATGCAGTATGTTTACCTTCACGGCACAAAGGTCAAATAGAGAAAGTAAAGCATCTTTTTTTTGTCACTTTATTTTAATAAGCTCGTTAGTATTTAGCTAGAATGCTGAGAAAAAATATAGATGTAGATGTTGATTTCCCCTGAAGCTGTTTGACATTACTATCTTGCTTTAACCCGTTTTTCTTACCTTCATTTTCTTTCTTAAGTTAGAAGGAGAAGAACCTGTGATTTGGAATTTTCTAGCAAACTCAAGCAAATTGCATTTGATCTAGATTTCATTCTGGTTTTCCCTTACCTGACATGCAATGGAATTACCAAGCAAAAAAACCCCATCTAAATAGACTCCTGATAAGATGATGGTCAGATTTCTCTTCTGCCAAGCAATCATTAAACTGACCCAAATGACAGGTGTCACAAACACATCAATTCTTGCTCTTAAAGCATATCTCTGGACCAAAATGGCTGGAACATTTTAGCTAAGAGCAATTAATGAGAGCAGTAAGCAAATATCCAAGAAGTCCCTTAACGATAGATTCAGAGATCTCCAAATTCAGTAAAATTTTGCTACCCTACTCATTTTTATTTTCCTGAAGAGAAGCTGTTTCGAATTCAACAGATATATTCGTTCTTGTTTTTCGTTAAGGAGTCACAAAACAAAATTGTTTCATTTGGATCAAACACAATATTTCAAAAATATTGGGAAGAGATTCTAAAGCCTTGGAGTGATTCCTTGAGTACAATTCTTATGTGAAATGTTGGAGATTTGTTCCAAATTCTGTCTTCTGCAAGGGAGGTGGGGATGTGGTCCATATCACTTCAGATCTCTGAGATTCTCTCACATGTCTAGAGGGAGAATTTCATGTGATGCAGTGCTCTCAGAAAATTTATACTAATTCTGTTTGTTTTTTTTTAATACAAAGGCAAATGAAGATGTCTCACTGATTAAGGGAGTACATACAGATCAAATCTCTTATATGTTCTTTTACTAATGTATACATCTAAGTTAAGCTGCCTCAAGCAGTGAGACACGGGGAGACTGAACTGGCTGGAAATTCTTTTTGGAACAGGATTCTGGGCAAAGATGAGAAAGATCTGAGACCTCATTCACAGCATACATTTAAATGCTCCTTTCTTTCTTAATGAGCATGCTAACATCCTTTCTTTTTTTTCTTTTTTTTTTTTTTTTTTCTGCAGTTTTACAAATTCCTAGGAAAACTTGCACACAACATTATCTCTACTTGGTAAATTCTGGTGTCTTCCTGAGAGGTAAGCTAAAAATTCCCGAAATAGAATGGAATCTCCAAGTTCTACATTTCAGTTCCATGACATGACAGCATCTATTTAGCCTCAGTTGCTAAAAGGAAAAGGGTAAACACTCTCCAAAAAATAACACTACAAATTCAAATTCTGTTTACTGCGTAGTCTTGATAATACCAGAAGCAACTGTTTGGCAATTTTCAGTAGCTCTATCATTCATTATAATATTCTTGCCCAGTTCTAATATTCAGCAGTGCTATATTCTCAGGCTTGCACTTACTTCTTAGTATCTCGATCATCAATAATTACATGAAGGAGTGACAGTTTTACATGATATCCTGCATATCCAACTACAAGCTTTTATGCAGTTTATACATAAATGCTTCTAAATCTAGCTGTTAACATTAAAGTCTTGTTTAATCACTCTTTATCTTTGTTCTAGCTTTCGTATAATATCATGCCAATTATTTTTAAATATTGTTTAACAAGTTGTCTTCTCAATTCTATTTCAAACTGTTTAGTGTAGTTAATATACTGTGTCAAATATTTAACAGCATTCAGCCCATAGGGTCCTAATGATACCTGAGACCCTGAATGGGATATAGCCCAATATTAACAGCAATTGCTTATACACCTTTAAAAAATCCCTGCCTCCTGGCAGATTCAGATTTGCTTTAGAGAAGCAAAGAGCCAGTTGAGTATTAAAGAAAGAATAGCTCTTTTCAGGAGGACATTAAGACAATGAGAAGACTGTTAAACTCACCACAGTTCAAAAATACAGAAGGACAAAAATTTGAACTTGTTTCCAAAGCATCAGCTTTTGACTCACAATAAATATGCTTGAAAAGGGATTTACTGTATTGCAGTTAATCTTCTAAGTGCTATATTTGCTCATAAGGCAATTTGATAAAATTTATGATAAGAGGGAAGTACTAGGTTAACTGAAGGGAAGACTTTAAATATTAACACCCTTTCTAAAACAATCTGTGAGATCATAGGGAAGTGGAGAAAAAAAATCATCAAATTAAATGAGTTATACCCAAGAATAATTTCTGATCAGAATTACCATTGACAATTATCCTCCACATTCCAGAGTAATTTTGAGGGAAATAATGAGAGATCCGTTCAGAGATACCAAAAAACCCTAGTATTTTCTTTTAAACAGTTTTCTTCTCAGATATTCTTGTCTCAACACAGCTTCAAAGTTGTGCTGTTTTTGGGCTGGGGTAGGGCTAACTTTCTTTAGAGTAGCTAGTACAGAATTTTGCTGAACACAGGGTTGATAATATAGAGATGTTTTATTATTGCTGAGCAGGGCTTGCACAGAGCCAAGGCTTTTGCTGCTTCTCGTACTGCCAGGCTGATGAGGAGACTGAGAGTGTATGGGAGGATGAGAGGAAACACAGCTGGGACAGGTGACCCCAACTGACCAAAAGGACATTCCAGACCAAATGACATTATGTTCAGTATATAAAGTGGGGGGAAGAAGGAAGAAAGGGGAGACATTTGGACTGATGGTGTTTGTCTTCCCAAGTAATCATAATGTGTCATGGGTTCCTGCTCTCCTGGAGATGGCTCAACATCTGCCTGCCCATGGGAAGCACTGAATTAATTATTTGTTTTTCTTTGTTTATGTGTGCACGGTTTTTGCATTCTCTATTAAACTGTCTTCATCTCAACCCACAAGTTTTCCAGCTTTCGGGAATGAGGACACAGCCGTGTGGGGCTTGATTGCCAGCTGGGGCAAAACCACGACAAAAGTAATAAAGGAATCATTGTCAGAAACAGAGAGCAATATTGGATGTATTAGAAAACCTTGTTCAAGAGGATTCCAGTTCAGTAAGTTAATTGAAATCAATACAGATTCAGTTTTCTACCAGAAATGAGCCCTACGTGGACAATTATGAAATTAAGTAAAATTAATCCCTTGTCTTCTGGAGCTACTGTTAATTGGGATCAAAGTTTGACCTATTGTCCAACAAGGAACTTTTCTATAAAATCGGTATTAAAATGCATTACTAAATCAGTAATACAGTTTAAAAACCAGCAGTATTAATGGAATAAATAGTATCATTAGTTAACGAATGGACAAACTCATCTCATTTGATATTTGACTTTATCACCTACCAGTGGTACTTGATACATATCCTGTAAATACACAAACACATTGGGGTTTTTTGCTTCTGTAACATATATAAAGCATTACGTGATAGTAACTGCATTAATGATGGTTTTATCACTTGATAATCTTGCACTTTTAATGAGATTTTGTGCTTATTAATGTTGCCTGTAGAAATTTTTCAGTGAAAAGAATATCTCACAATAATTCAATATAAAAGAGCAGGATTTTTCAAGGATTGTCCATTTAAAACATAGCACCAGGTTTTTATTAATGTCTTCAATAGAGAGCTCAGTAAAGAAACCCAAACTGCTACACTGTTTTTGCATTAAAATAAACCTTCTACAGACAATATAAAATACATTTCATACCAGTAGAAAAACTTGGTTCAGAGACTTAACAAAAGCTTTCCTGCATGAGTACTATTATGTTTGAATGGTAATCGTACACAGCTAGTGTTTTCTTAATGTCCTGGGGAGCCTGATCATTGTAAATTACCTGTGACATCTCATTAATCCTCTTTTTCCTCACAAACGCATAATTAATGGTAACATTGACAATAATACACAAATTAGCTAAGTGACGCTTTATGGTGTTGGTTTTGATTAACGTCAGGAACCCAAAAATGACATTAATGTAATGCAGATCCCAAAAGGCAACCCGCACTTTGACCTCAGACATACATTTTGTTTGCACCATCACAAAGATTAATCCTTCCCTGGATGAAGACAAGACAAAACTCTGGCCACTGGCATTGCGTGCTGGGCTGTCGCTGAAAAACAAACTGCCTCAATTGCATTTGTTTAAGAAGGAAATCTTAATGCATAGAAAACAACGGCTTAGTGTCATTTCCTATTGTCTTGTTAGGACAAAGATAAATGAGCTACTGTCATGATTTAGATCAACTGCTTCTCTGCTAACTTCTATTATTTGCTTATTTATGGACTAGTGTTTAATTAAAAGCATACCTAGATACAGAACAGCACAATGAATTAAAAATGCTTTTTTACTTAATATGTGCTTATTTAGGAGACCAACTTGTGTTTAAACTCTTCATGTGATGTAAAGATACAATACTGATGTTATAGGTACAAACAGGTCATGGAAGACTACAAAAATGAAGCAATAGCTTTATCCCAGCTTGAACCAACAGGATCAAAGGTAATAACAATTTATCCCACTAAGTTTAAAAAAAAAAAAAAGACCAAGCCTTTTCAAAATATATATTTATTGTTTCAGAAGACATATTTATATATATGTAAAACTGGAGATATGTGGCTCAAAGCAGTCAAAACAGACTCGTTTCCCAGTTTAAAAGCACTGTTTGCAACTACCTCACCGCCTTAGCAATTAGGGTTAATTATGATTATATATATGCAGATATTCCTTTCAATTATTTAATAAAATTTACTCACCTTACAGAATGCACAAAACCACAAAAAAAAGGCTGCTACTATTTTGACATAACATAAACACAACAGTCTAGATTTCCTCTAAAAAGTGTATTTTCTCATCACTTTCCTCCTTATCTGTAAAAAGCAATGACTGATTTAGTGAGAGTTAACATTTTTACTTGCATCAGATTTTGTAAGTAAAAAAAACATAACCAGACTCCCCTAAAAAGTGTGGTACGCTTTATATTTCCCATTGCAATAAAATACAATTTTGTCTTCAATTAATATGACAGTTTTCTTTAATATCTCCAGTAATGTACTGGTTCATTAATAGGGGCAGATGAATAAGTGTAGGTTAATCTTGAACATTCCAGGAAGGAGGAAGCAAAAAATTACACAATAAAATAAATCGCAAAAATATTTCAATACCAAAAATATTAACAGAAAATTCCAGTTCACAACTGAATGAAAAAAGATGTACTTACTTGTAGAGAAAACTTTTCAAGCACCTTTAATGTTCTGATTATAATAATAAATATATAATTAACATATGTATTTTCAGCCTTTTAGCTTTCAAATGTCTTATCAGCTGATCTTAACTGCTGTACTTAAACTGCAAGGGATATTTGAAATAACTTGTGTAGCTTGTCAACATAATTTTTGAGTTTCATTTCTCATTAGTATACATTTTAAAGTTTGGTTTTTTGGTTTTGGTTTCTTTTTTTTCTTTTTTCAAAACATACTAAACTTTCTCTAACTCACAAATACATTTTAAAACACTGTGGAATTTAGGGGGCAAAAGGGAATCCCATGGAGGCCATATATTTACTCTAACTAACCAAGACATAAATCCAGATTACTGCAATAAATTATTTCTATTATTTGAACAGAGTAAGTACAGTATCACATTTGAAAGACATTTGAGTTTAATTCATATCTTAAAATTGACAAAGATAGACAATCTCAGCTACACCAACTGAAATGTACTGATGAATATGGGATATACAAGCTAGACCCAGGAGCAGAGACAAATCTGTTCTTTATGTCATCATCATGGCATAAGGTCATTCAAAATGTAATTGTACTTCTTTGTAAAACATAAAAAATTGTCTGGTTGGAGCTGCAAATTTTAAATGGCTTTGTCTGTGCAGTAATTCTTTATCAGCTAGTATGAACCTAGTAATTCTTTGTTTCATACGCAATTTGCTGGCTGACTACAGTAACCATTTGCTACTTTTACTTTGCTGACTTAATATTCAGGCAGATACAAGGAAAACCTCCTAAAGATACATCTGGAAAGAAAACAGCCCACTTTTAACCCTTCCGAGTTATCTCACTTTCCTCTTCATCATAGATAATGATTAATATTAACCTATTAGCCTGTACCATTTTATTCTTTCTATTCCATGCTGGCCTTGTAGAAAGCAATCTGTCAAGAGGTACATTTATAGAAATTATTCGTTTCAACGTTTAAGTGCTGCATATTGACTTTTAATATTTAAAAATGGTTACAGCAAATTTATTTTTAAAAACCTATAGAATTTTGTGCATATGCGTTCATGTGAAACGAAGTCAGTGTGAAAGGAAATATCATTTTCTCACAATTTGCCTTACATTAGTACCTCAGCAGTTTCAAAAAAATCTTATTCTAAAACGTAATCTTATCAGAGTTGTCTATATATCTAAAATTCCTGTTTGTTGATCATGTCTTGAAATTCAAGATCTACTTGAATTCTGTGGCTGAGTTATATCTATGGTTCAGGCATTTCCTTATTCCACAGTTTTACACTAACCTGATTAATAGGACAGGTCCAGAAGGCAGTGTCAGTTTAGGTTTCCTTTATAGTTTAACATCATCAAAATATTTCCATAAATATGAAAGAACACATAAAACAGTTAAATATAGGTTCAGTTTTATCTCCTCAATATTCTGCAATTCAGATAAATATGATTCATTAAAAAAATATGCAAAAGCTATCGTGTTAAACACACACACAGAGACACTTTTCCCCAGATGGATTTAACATAGACGTCTATAACTCTATTTCTTTATAGAACACAACCATGTATTTTCAGAAAAGATACTATGAATTCTATATGCCCTTTTATATACACACCTTATTCACAGAAAAATGGTTTTCAGAAAACATAACATTCTACATTTCAAGAACTTAATACTTATTTCACCACCACAAACAAATGTTTCTTGCAATGATGGAAGAAAATAATTACCATTTTAGATATGTCAATATTTACCTGTTGCTCTCTGAAATACTGCACAGTGACAACATGCTTAGTTACTTAACCTAACTGTGAATTGAGCAATTATTTATACAAACATTCTTCACATTTTCATCTGCAGGTGTTTCAATTTTTTTTCTAAATACTAATAAAAGATTAACATAAAATCCAAACAACATGATGCATATGTACATGGATTTGGGTGGTTTTCCCCCATTTTTTGGGAGAGAGGTAACAATCCTACTGAGACTGTACTTTATAAACGACTTTAATGAGATTTCTGACTATATATTTTTACCAAGAATGTCAAATAAGCTTCAAAAGCAAAAGTAAACTGTAATGCAAGTGACACATACTAAAAATAACCCTATAAATCTGTTCATTCTGTTTAGATAGTCTCCTAAGCAGTAAAATGCGAGACTGCTTAGCTTTATTAGATGTTACGGAGAAAACTAATTTTGGGGAAGGAGGCCACTGATAGTCTTACACTGCTCTAGTGCAATACAGTGAAGACATCTATTTTTAATCTTCTGTAGTATCTTAGTAATAATTAGGCAAAACATTTTTCAGGGGATTTTTTAGAGCCATGAACATACAAACTCCAAATAAAACAGATATAGATAATTGTATATTTTAAGCTAAGGTTATGAACAAGCTATGTTTTGCTAAAAACAAAGCTACACATCTCAAAGGAAAATTTACAATTCATTTTAGCCTGTCAAAGCAGTTTGTGTTTCCTACAAACAGCAGCTATATCTTAATATAAATCTGCTTACTGAAGGATTTTTGTAAAAAAGTAACACAAAACTTTGTGAAAACAGAAGCTGTAAAAGTTTTAGTTTCAGTTTAAGGAAAAAAAAATCAAAGAGGGAATTTGGAAAGCTGCACTGGATCATATGAAAAAGTACAAATAAAGGGAAACATATTTTAAACCTTCTTGTATAATCTGAGAGCTTTAAAATATCTTTTTTTCTACATCTGAAAAATGATACTAAGCAGAATGTTACCATTGGTTGCAATTTTTGTGTTTGTGCCCAAAGCGACAGCACTCCAGGGCTTTGTTTTGGGATATCTTAATTAAACCTAAGGATGGATAAACAGATCTACACAGAATTGCACTATGACTTCTGAAGACAGACAAGGCTCAAAATCTAGCACCAAGCCTTCTAGTCTTTTCAAGAGTATAAATTGTAAAAATTGCCATAGTACGTTCCTCTTATTTTTTATACCAAGGCATACAGCATACAATGAACCATTTTAAGAAAATATGATGGCTGAAGGGTTTCTGCCTTTGCTTCAGTTCAAGATAAAAGTGTAAAACAGCAGTTTTAGTGCGGTAGTTATTACAACCATAATACTCTAGTAGACAGTGCCAAGAAGTCATTAATGCAATATATATCTCTTTGATTCCTAAAATGCCTAGTTAATGGGCCAAATTTCACAATACCTTGTACTTGCAGTGTCGTCATTTTTTATAGCTATCAACTAAAAATAGTATGGCAGATATTAAACAGACATTTCTTGTACTGACCTCGATTTTGTTAATCTTATAGAAAGCTAAAAAAACGCCAAAACCCCAGCTTAAAGAGGTTCTCATTCTTTTAATTTTGAATGTATGTGTCTGTGTATGTGTGTGCATCTACAATTTTTGAATATATCAACATAGGTTTTTGCACCTTCATTCAAAATGTATTTGGTTACACTAAATCAATCATCAATCAACTTGTTCAGATTTTCCAAATCTGGGGAAGATCGTAATTCCTAAGTTAAATATGACTTACTCATAAAATATTACATATCTGTATCATCCAGTCTTTTTCTACATATATATACATATATAAATTCAGATAAAGAAATGTTCTTATATTTAGTGTAAAATGAAATCTATGATCAGCAAGGGAGAACTAGTCACTGAAGCTCATAACAGAAGGGACTGTAGTAGTTTGCTTCTGGTTGCATACAAAATAAAAAAAAAATTAAAAACCCCAAACAAACAAAACAAAGAGCTGAGCATACCCAGATCAAAAACTAGGTTAAATTGAGAAAATTTATGTGACTTTTACTGTGAAGAAAGAAAATGTACACAAATACACCCACAAGAAAGAACAGGCAACTATGCATTTAAGAACAAGAAACCTATCAAATATGTATATCTACACAGAACATATGGAAAAATTAAGAAGTCCATTTTCAATAGCTATCAGTTGAGATAGCTACTAATGTTATACTTCTCTGTAATATATTAATATTTTATGTAAAAATGGCACTGTAGTGTATATTAAATTTACTAACAATCTAATGGAAATGCAGTGTGAGTTTAAAGGGAGAAAATAAAAAGAATAGCTAGAATGCATGCTCCCACTAAGACTACTGACAATAATTCTCTAACCTCTCACAAATTACATTTTAGCTACTGTAGGGTATGTATAGGCTCGTCACAACTAATAACATTTTTCTTTCATCAGGTTTGTGTTAACATTCTGCAAATCTGAAATGTTTACTGTAACAAAGTAATGCATTATATAGATAGCATATGGTTGCTGGCTTTGTTTATATCATTTTTAAATATCTGAAAGGACCGGTTGGGCTAAAGAGCAATGTTATTGCTTCCACAGTCAGTTGATGGGTTGTTTAATAGTATTTTAAATGTTTGTTAATGATAGTCTCAGGGAAACAGAAAAGCACAGAAGCAATGCAGAATGGCAATACCACAATAGTTACAAAGATTAAAATGCCACTAGGGGACAGTAGAAAGTCACAAAATGAGGTTCTGCTGAAGAAACCAGAACAAAAGGCCTTTCTTTGTCAAAAAAGAAATCACAAATACGCATTTCTAAATAAAAATCATTTCACATGTGGGGGTTTTAAAATTCTGCATCTAATAGCAATGCAGAAACTGGGAGACACTTGCACGAGTCTATTTTTAGGTCTTTTATATTTATATCCATGTATTTTAAAATATGCAGTACTTTCCCTTTAACAAGAATAAATTCATGTGTGAAAGAATTTATTTGCAGTACTTTTACAGTACTGTGATGTTCTTAAACTCCAAAATGTATTCACCATTACACATTAATGAAAACATACAAACTGACCTTTGTAATACTGGTAGTTTACCCGACAAAAAAAATATTAGATAATGTATGATATTGTGAGATTTATGAAGCAATAGAAATAAATTTCTAGAATTTGAGGACTTCAGAAAATGGTTTGAAAAAATCTGCTCTGTGATGGCCTGTGTATGGGCACATGTCCTTCACTCAAGAGCAAAGCAGAGCTCTTCAAAAGCTCATAATAGATTCCAGTCTTCATATGCTGAATCCCTGCAAAGTAAAGCAAAGTACAGCATTACCTTTCCAGGGGAAAAAAGGTATAGAGATAGAAATTGTACATTATTTTTCTTAATTTAGATCAGCCATGGACTCCAAATTATGTCTCACAGATTAGAAAGTTTGGTTCAGATACCTGTAGTTACAGAACTTTCACAGCCTATACAAAAAGATTCAAAGGTAATAACATCAGAGAAGTCTTCTGGGCTTATAGGTCCTTCAGCTCATATGAGTATAGGAGTAAATGTCTATTTCAGAAGTACTTAAAAATCTTTCATTTCCAAAGCAATGCATTTCAACCTAGAAATTATCTAGGTATTGGGAGCATCTAATCCTCAGCCATGCATTTCACAATACATAGGAGATTATCCACTAGCTATGGAAAATATTGTGAATTATTTTTTGTTTTCCTCGATTGCAAAAACACACAGAGATAGCAATAGCTGAAAGATATCCCCATTCCAGAGTGCTAAAATACAGATTTAAAAGAGCAATGCAATTGTCTCCTCACAGCCTTATAACTGTAGTAATCTCATAGCAGCAGCCTGAGCTTGAGCACATAACAGGCCTTAGACAATAATATAATTAAGCATTTATTCGAAAATAGTAAATCTAAGAAGTGTTGATCTATAATAAGGGATGGGATTGTTTCCAAATGGAAAACTCAACTAACATATCTTTATGAGCAAGAGAGAGTGAGGAAGTCTAATGAAGCAATGTGTGAGGAACAAATATATAGGAGAGTTAGACAAACACCATGTGCTTGAAAAGACAACTCTTGCACTGTAACACTGAAAGGAGAGAGAGTGTGGTGTGGGGGTTGCAGAAATGGAGGAGAAGATGAAGAGGAGAGCATTGGGTAAGAGAGAAAGGAGGGGAGGGGACAGGGAAGGCAGAAGGGAGAGAGGAAGTGAGGAGAGAAAGAAAAAAGAGAATAATCAAAACTAACTCTAATGCCTAAGAATTTGTATCAGACACCATAAGCACAGAGAAGACAAAATCTTTAACACACACTGAAATTCGTAGGTCAACAGCACAGACAAGGGACAGTCCAGAACTAAAAGTCCATTTCTCAGACAGCACTGTAAAAAATTTTTACTTGGTGTAGCACTTCAATACCTGGTTTAATGAAGCAATCCTCAGGGTAAATACACGTACCACACGACTGAAAAACACGATACTGCCTTAATCTGTGATATTTTTGTAATGTTTCTTGTGAGATGGGATGTTTTGCTTTTGTAAAAATATTCTGAACTACCTGGGTGACAGATGATTTAAAATTAGGCAGGGATGTATTCACTTGTATGAATACAATAAGAGTCGTTATTATGTCCTTGGAAACTCAGCTAAGATGTTTACTCTCAGGAAAAAAATGTATTTAGAGGTCAAAAGGACTTCTAGAAAATGACCCAGGCAAAACACTTCAGCTAACAGTGTACTTCTTCAAGCACTTCCTCAAACTCGCTGAACTGTTGTATAACACAACAAAAATACTCTTTAGGGATTTGCTGAACAGCACAGACTTATGAGGCATTCTCAAACTGTAATTAAACACATTTTTTACTAAATTAAAATCCAAATCCTAAAAGGCAAAATGTTCTCAGAAGTCACTGATGGCACTTAAATTAGTCACTAAATATGTAAACCACAATAAACAGAATAAAGTCTGAAACTACAAGTCACTCAACACCAAATGACTGAAATTATTACAGTCTTGTGTTGAAGGTCTCAGAATTTCTGAAGTGTAAGAACACTACAGAAGTGATACCTTATTGGTATAAATGTTAAAATTACTAGCATTCATAAAAGGAATTCATATGCAGGGAGAGTGAAATCATTAATTCAGGGTTAGTAAATATGTTTGTACTTGGTTTATTTTTTAAAAAAGTTACATTCAGAGATGTTTCAGAAGGCTGATGCTTGAATCCTCTAACACTATCTTTGTGCCTTATTGCATTTTCAGCATTTTTTTCACTATATTGGACTTCACATCTTTAAGCAGTGAATGATTTGTACTCACTTTTCCCTTAGCTTCCCACAACTACTTTTTAAAATGCTTTGCTATTTCTTTTAATTTCCTCTCAAGCAAGACCATTCTGCTGCAATCCTTCCTTCCTGCTATTCTCAAAACTCATCCTCTCACTGCTGTGTCCCTTCCCTACCATCCTACCTCAAGATTCTAAGTGAATTGCTCTTTTTACTTTTAATGGCTCATGTCTCTCTGATGTAAATTTTTTCCTTGGTCTTCATCTCTTGATTTTTAGTTCTTTCATAATCTCAGAAAGTCATAAAATAATGTAACAACTTGTGATTTGGTATTCCCCTACAGGTCAAATTTGGGTTTTCCTACATCAGGATACACATTTGAAGCAATTAAGAATCTTGTGTTTTGATATGTTTAGTTGTAATTCTCTCAGAAGGATTATTCCTTTACACATTCAGTAGTTGCTTTTAACTGAGCTCTTGAACTTCAATATAATTTGTAAAAAATAATGGTCTATTCCTGTAAGAGGCACGTTAAATGGGATGTTGTTGCCTGTCATTGTATTAAAAAAAAAAAAAAGGATTTGCACATAATTGCAAAACGATATTGTTTGCAAAAATATTTTGAAAACTGTGGCAATATCAGATTTTATACAGAAATTAATATTCAATGTCCTGTAACAAATTAAGGAAACCAGAATATATTTTCTTTTAAAAAAATCTTTGTTAGTATTTTATTTCAGGCAAATCTATTTTTGAGATAATAACTTGTTTCTCTGTACTAAACACAGAAAAAGCAATCTGGAAAAAAATAGTGTAAACATGCTAAAACTTAAATCTACTGATCTCCCATTTAATTCCTGGTACACGGAAAACAGTGGATAGTTCTGATACAGCCCCTGATTGATATTTCCAGGGTGTGAAAACCTCCACGGTGAGATTAGGCTGATATTGCATATTCAAACACATACAATGATATATTTGTCATTGCTATTGACCTTTATCTCTCCAGTTTCCTGACAACCTTCTACAGTTATTGACATTACAAATACCAGTGACAACGTGCAGGGCAAAGTATAACCTTTCATTTACCTTCATGTCCCTCAAATGACTCACGTAGCTAGTTTCAACAAAAGCTGCAAACAATGATACTGTTGATTTTTTTTTTCTTAACTTGCTAAAATGTTTTCCATTTTCTTCTTGTTCTCTGAAAATCATGCCAATAACTCACTACAAAGGAAACGATTTCAAATGAATACAGGTAATTAGAAGTGTCAAGAAATCAGCAGAGTAGGGTGTCTGCCATCATTTCTGTGGAAAGAGTGCCAGATTCCCTTTCAAAAAGGTCTTTGTCATTTTTTAATAGAAGGTAATTAATGTAGACTACAGTAAAGTGTACAGGATCCCAGTCACTTGTCTTTCTTTCCTTAGAAATGGGACCATAAAGATGTTTTGATTTCTAGAAACAATCTTCTGAGGTTATTTAAAAACGACTTTTAATTACAAGCACAGTTTTTTCGGTACTTTCCTGATTTTAAAAGCAAGAAGAGGCAGAATTTGGAAAGGGCACTTTTATAAAGGTGAAAAGAAAATAAGTCTTCCTTTAAAAATTCCAAAGCTTAGTAGTTTTATTTAGAAAGTGACAGGATGATTTCACGTAACTGATAGTATCTACTGAGGAGAACACCAAAAGCAGACCCGAACATGGAAATCTATCCACTTGTAGCTCAACATTCAACCATCCAAGTACAGAAAGGTTAAACATTGATGCTTTTGTAATGAAAATTACAGATATTCCTCTTGCTGCATGTTATATACTGGTGATAACAAAAACAATTATTTTGTCATTTTGATAACCATACCTTTAACAGACCAATGTAAATCATCTTAGAGCAGTACAAAACTTAAGATTTCAAACAAAACTGTGCACTTTATGGAAAACTAATTATTCTGAAATCTCAAAAAAAAAATCAGAGAATCATGGAATATGCTCAGTTGGAAGGGACCCACAAGGATCATAAAGTCCAATTCCTGGCCCTGCACAAGACACTCAGGAGCCACACCCTGTGCCTGAGAGAATTGTCCAAACACTTCTTGAGCTCAGCTTGACCACTGCCCTGGGGAGCTTGTTGCAGTACCTGACTATTCCTGTGGGAAGAACCTTTTCCTAATATCCAGCCTAAATGTCCCCTGACACAGCTTCAGGGCATTCCCTTGGGTCCTGTCACTGGGCACCAGAGAAGAGATCAGGGTGTCCCCCTCCTCTTCCTCTCATGAGGAGGGTTTAATGGCATTGAGGTCTCCCCACAGTCTGCTCTCCTCCAGGCTGAACAAAGTGACCTCAGCTGATCCTTGTTGGCTTCCTCTCAAGGCCCTTCAGCATCTCCTTAATCCTCCTTTGGATGCTTTCTAACAACTTGATACCCTTCTTATACTGTGGCAAGATTTTCCTTATTTCCAATCATGTTTCGTGTGACCTATCAGCCCTTCCTGATCCTTGATAACACAGAGAAATAACCATTGAATTAAGAGAGTAAAAATATTTCTTCTCTTTTCCGTTTCATCAAAACGAACCTCAAAATTATATTTTTTTATATTTTTATTGATACAATGAGTTATATCAATACATAAATTTTATTTTAGACAAAAGACCGTGTGTACAGAATATGATTAAGCATTTTGAAATATAGACATCTAAACTTTTTTGATAATGAAAAAAGGTCTTAAAAATCTGGGAGACTGGTAACAAAGCTCAGTGTATGTAAGAATGAATATCACAAATTTTAACTTTGCATTTCCATCTGTATGTTCAGTAATAGAAGAAATTTATAATAACATTTACTAACACTATTTATTTGTGTTACAATGAGGTCATCCATTTGGATTTTAAGGCAAATAGACATCTAAAAGGAAGACGCTGACAACCTTCTGATTTATGTAAATCAAGCCTAACACATTTCATAGTCTGCATGTCACTGCCAACAGGAATTAAAAAGTAGTAACAAACATAAACAGCTCTCTGCTTTATGGTTCAGAAAATAGTTGATAGATCTTAGGGCAGAAATTTCCAGTCTCCAGTTCACATCTTTTCTTCAAGCAATATTTCCTATTGCACATGTAGTTTCAAAACCTTAGGTGCTCTCTCATTGGGAATTGCTTGTGCTGTATGCTAAAATCAATGGAAAGACATTCAGAAATTCCAATGGGCATGATACTATTTTCCACAGCAATAAAATTCAGAAGAGGTGCTACAAGAAATCAGAAAGGTTCGTTGCCCACTTTACAGCTTTGAAGAATGAGAGTTGGAGAACCACTGTTCTTCATCAGGTTTAATCCGTGTTTCTAATTCCCTTGAGTAAGACTGGCAAAGGTAGGAAAGAGCCAATCTGTAAATGTATTTTAATGTTAAGAGGGAGTTCAACCTTTGATCTTGGAACAAATCTGGCAAAGCAGCAAGAGTACTACTTCAGATCAATGCATTGCAGAGAACTGTACTCGAGTATTCTATTTGCTACATAAAAGTATACTATTAAAAATGCTGATAGCAGCTGAGGCAAAACAGCTGAAGCCTGCAAATAAGAAAACACTTTTGTCCAAGGAAGACATGAAATGAAGTAGAATAGTCAGACAATACTTCTGAAAATTTAAAATTCTTGTTCTCCTATTTTTTTCTCAAAATTGTAAAAAAATTCAAGTTATTTTATTGCTGGACTAAACTCAATAACATGGCAAAATTATCTTAGAAAATATAGTAAAAGGCAACTATCCATATATCACATAAATCTATAGACACCACATAATTTCTTAAAAGCATCAATGTGAGCAGACAACCTAGCAAGTTCTCTGTTACAGTCATAGCTTTGCAATGAGCCAGTGGCAAAAAGTAATCCTAAACAGCATAGCCATCACAGGTGTTAATGGAATTCAATCAATATTGTTCTGGTGTATAAATTTAGAACACTCCTCTAACGCCTATAAAATCAGTGCAAGTTTGGGTCACAACTTTGCAATATCCTAAATGTGTGATCTAACACTAAGCAATTGCTTATCCTGAGCAATTGTTTCAAGCTCTCTGTGCTTGAACTATCCCACTGTAAGACAGCAGCTCTCTGAATGTAATGCATTAATAATAGCATTAAGACATTTCAAAATTGGATGTAGCTGGACATCAGAGTTGGAAGTGTCTATTTCAGGGAATGGGAATCACCACTGGCAATATAACAGGTAGCAATGGTACCTAGACAAATTCAGAGTTGGTTTCCTGACATGTTAGGTGAATATCTCACTATGGAACTCTTTAATCTGTCTACTGCACTAATTAGAAGTCAAATAGCTCACAGAGGAGCAAGAAAAGCTACTCCCATTTATGGCACTAACTGCTAAGTTGAGCTTCTCACATTTGGGAAATGGCTGACAGAGATTAAATGCTCACATTTAAAGAGACAGCAGGAAAACACAAAACTCTGGTCAACAGGCAACTGAATATTTAAAGGTCTGTATTATTTTGGTAGAAAATTCTGCCCCAGGCTTAAAAAAAATCTGTCATAAATTCCATTATAGTAGATATGTTTGAGAAAAAGTTTCTGCTGAATACTATTTCTGTTCCAGTAGGTTGTTTTAGTTTACAAAAACACATTTAGTCCAAGTGAAAAAATAAGAGAACACACCAAAAAGCCATGAAAGTCAAAACTAGCCTCATTCACATTATTCTACTTATCTCTGTGTATAATGGAAACAGTAACAGGAGCTGGGCTGAAATTTATACACACACAATAGACTCTGCACCCATTGACATTCTCTCATACTCTTGTCATATTCTTTACTTAGAGCAGAGAATATAAAAATATTTTTATTTGAATTAGGAACCTTTTAATATAAGAAAACAATTTTATTTTGAAAATAAGTATGTAATACAAGTCAAATATTTTATAATTATAGCAAAGTGTATGAATTTATGCTCTTTTTTAGCTTTGTAAGTGAAGTATTTCAAAGAAAACATAAATATTATATGGAATGTGTACAACAAAGCTATGCAATCAATTATGTGGAATAGTATACTAGGACTTATACTTCCAGAAGGTTCTTTTTCACCCCTATTAGATTTCTTTATTACTAGCAAAGATACCAGTAGTTGGTTTTTTGCCATCTACTAGCATAGAAAAATCAACTGGACAGAGCTGGAATTGTGTGTTAGGCATGCAACATTTGTTTTCAATTATATATGCACTTGATAAACAGAAATGAAAAGGCCTGTATTTTATGTTAAAAAATAAACACAGTGAACACTTAGCTATGTTGATTAAGTTAAAGAGCCTCGTTCATGTGCAAAAATCAGTGACTTTTGTAATGATAACTTTTCTTCTTTCACCAAAAAAATGGGCTTATTTCAAGCAATCTATATCAATATTTTATAGCTCAAGCATATTAAAACAACATCAATATTTAGAACCTGCATGACACAAAAAGAGTAGCTGGTCACAAGAACATGTGTGTCCTTCACACTGTTTATACTCACGCATCCCAGTGAGTCTGTGACTTGTTGAAGGATGACAAACAAATTAAACAGGAAGCTGTTTTAAATCGGTGTCTTGGGGTGACTGTATCATGCCTATATCCCCAAATCGTCCAGAGGGACCTCATTCAGAGGTTTCCTCCCAAAATTTGCCCTAAACCAGGACAATCGGCATTGGATGCTGCCTCAAAACTTTTCTAGTTTGCTTGCAACAGAAGTACAGATTCCACTGTAGCAGAGTTCAGCATAGTAGTAAATAGTTTCCCCTTGTGTGTGAGTGTGCACACGCATGTAGATATCTCAATTCCATGTTAGTGGAACAAAAATTGCAATATCAACAGCAGTATGACAATATAGATTAGTAGCAGATATCCTATTTGTGCTTTGTGCAAGGTGCAGGAGCATTTGGAATATCAATATAGTTGAAAAACACCCTTCAACCTATTGCATGTCCATTTTTATCAAGCCAGTATTTTATATATCAGTATTTTGAAGACAAGAGAAGGGAATAATCCTTGAAGTGACCAAGTTCTATAGATTCACCTGATTTAAGCAAATGTGGAACAACTCAAGTATTTTTACTTATTCAGGGAGGACATCTCTTTTTTGAAGTTTACAATAAATTATGTATGTACTCTCTTCTTTAATAACAAGAAACAACATGTAATAACAACATAAATATTAATATATAGCATGTAATAAGATTAACAGCTAATAAAAGAAAAATGTCTGCGTTTCAACAATAAAAAATAACATCTAAAATATAAGTTAATGTCTTAAAATGAATTTTGAAAAGGAGTTAATGAAACTGTGTTAGCAATTTCAGTTGCTGAGGCACCAAACTAATTCCATATGAATACAAAACTATGTCAAAAGCATCTTCCCACTCACATCATCAGCAAAACCAGTCCCTGCTACAATATTCTAAACAATATCAATCATTACCTTGTTAATTCCAGAAAACGCAGGCACAAATTATCGCCACTTTGTATAACCTAGAAATTTTAGATTTCCTAGATATTGTATTTATTTCAAATCTAATAACTAATTTTGTAACTACTCTTTGCTATAGCTTTCACATTTCCTCATGCAACTGATGTGTAAATTCTTGGGAGGAGATATAAAATCTTTAAGAGTAGAGATATGAACAATGAATTTAGAATTAGCAGCATAACAAGATTTAGAACAGAATCGGAATATCTGAATCAGTGTGGCATCTAGAAAGATCTTACCAGTGGTCTCTGCCTCTTCATGAATAATAAGGAATTATCTCTCCCATTTACCTCAAACTGTGATAGAATTAATCACACGATTAAGGGAGATCTGTGAATTGCCTTGTACATGTACATTCTCAGGATCCTTAAGCAGGAAATTGGCAAGTTTGACTTCTTTCAGGTTTGCATTTTTGCTTTTATGAACTGAAATCTAAAAAATATTTTGAGGGGCTAAAAACAGAATAAATTCAAGCATCCACTTTCATAGACCATTTTAACATATCTAGAAACCCTCAAAAATAAACCAAACTTCTCAATGCATTCCAATTTGCTTATATTTTACTCAGGATCTATGCTCACAGTTTTGCTCAGAATAAAAAAGAGTCAGACTGCTTTTCAGCTGGATAACTGATATACAGTGGTACAGTCCATAGCAATAGAATTACCAAAAGAAAAATATTCGTATTGTTAAGAAACAATAAGAAACAAGAAACAGTGAACTCATGTTTTAACTCTATTTTGGTCTTACACCTAAATGCTAAACTTATGCTAAATGTTAAACTTATCTGTGTCCCAATAACTTAGTTGATTGCAAATAGAGAGGTCAGATTTATTTGCCTCTTCTCCCACATCCTCTTACACTCAAAAAAGAAGTTTGTTTAATGGAACAACAGATACTAAATACATGTAGATCAACAAAAGGGTCATGAAGAAAGAAGGAAGAAGTGTAAGATTTTCTTTATGAACAAAGAGAAAAAAGTCCTGGGAAATCCCATTATTCTTTTAGAAGTCTACAGCTTATAGCAATCTAGTCTAATTACTCAGAAGGATGAAGTTCCCCAAACTTCATGTAAAAATAAATGTGGTAATAATTTGAAGAGCAGAAAAAGGAAACTGCCTCCTACAGAATTCATTACTCCAGGTAACCAGACCATTGTGCAGAACATTTGTGCAGCAAAGCCCATAAAAATGTTCTCTACATTCTTTCCTAATTGTCAAATGAGAAATTCTGGATCACATAACTTTTTTCCCACTTAAAATCTATGTAACATTGATATTTTTTGCATTAACATAATTGCTATGCAGTGTAGTAAATGTGACTCATTTTAATGCTATATCGATATGTCTGACCTCATAATAAATATTATGGTTCTGGTCTCTAAATGTTGAACAGTGATGCTTGGGTCAATGGCATATTAATTGGTGTCAACTACTTTCATTAATTGTTAATTACTTACTTTTGTTATTTTGTACATTATACTAGCTATCAAAGAAAAAACAATTGAACTTTTCTTCCACAAGACAGAAGAATAACATTTAATTGCTGAGCCAAAATAGAGATGATCCATATTGTTTCAGTTGCATTGATGCTAGTAGGAGCCTTCTTAAATATTATTATTAAGATACTTTGGGTAAGAAACAATACTGAGAATGTTTTGTAGTATGGTGAGACAGTTGTAGTGTTGACACACCAATAAGCAAGTTGAGTTCAAGCATTTTTATTTCAGGACTTTTCACGTGAGCAGAACCGTCTCCAGTAGCTAGTTCTAGGTGCAGATCTACAAAACTTGTATTACTTAAAATTGTATTTACAAGTATGCAGGCTAAACTGTTGTAGCACTTGTTGACACTGAAGATTACTTGATAATCTATGTATCATACAAACAAAAAAAAAAATGGAGACTATGCTCCCATATAAAAAGAACAACATTGTCTACTTCCCTGCAACCTCTCTAAAACAGTGTAATTCCCTGAGAAGTGCAGTTATGTTAGTCTAAATTCTACTATTGAAGACTCAGAACTACAAATCTAATTGTACTTCTAAAATGAAAAGGTTACTGAGAAAAACTACTTTAAACTTCTTAAAGAAACACCACCAAAAATGTGTTGCAGTTAACTCTTAGGGAGCCAGGAAAAAGCAAAATTCAAGTTAGCCAAGTCACATTACATATGCAATGGTATATTTCATAGAATCAGAGGATCATAAAATCACTTAGGAAGAAAAGACTAATAAGATCATCAAATAATACCATGATTCCAGCACTGCCAAGTCCACCACTAAACCATGTCCCTAAGTACCACGTCTACATGTCTTAAATACATGCAGGGATAGTGATTCAACCCAGACAACCTGTTCCAATGCTTGATAACCCTTTCAGTAAAAGAGTTATTCCTAATACCCAATCTAAATGTCCCTGGCACAACTTGAAGCTGTTTTCTCAGTTCCTATCACTTATTACCTGGTAGAAGAGACTAATACCCACCTCACTACACTCCCCTTTAAGGTAGTTGTAGAGAGTGATTAAGGCTTCCCCTTGAGCCTTCTTTTCTCTGGCTAAACACTCCCAGCTCCCTCAGCTGCTCCTCATAAGACTTGTGCTGCAGACCCTTCCCCAGCTCTGTTGCCCTTCTCTGGATGTGCTCCAGCCCCTCAGTGTCCTTCTTGCACTGAGGAGCCCAACACTGAACACAGGACTCGAGCTGTGATCCCAGCAGTGCAGAGTACAGGGAGACAATCCCTGCTGGCCACACTATTGCTGATACAGACCAGGATGTCATTGGCCTTCTTGGCTACCTGGACACACATTGGACTGTGTCCAGCTGGCTGTTGACCAGCACCCCCAGGTTCTTCTCCATCAGGCAGCTTTCCAGGTAAGCAGACGGTTGTGCTTTAACATTTGTGCAGCTAAGCCCATAAATAATTTTCTCCACATACTTTCATAATTGTCAAATAAGAAATTCTGGATCACTCTTCCCCCAGCCTGTAGCACTGCCTGGGATTGCTGTGATCCAAGTGCAGGACCTGGCACTGGGCCTTGTTACATCTCACACCACTGGCCTCAACCCATCAATCCAGCCTGTACAGATCCCTCTGCAGAGCCTTCCTATCCTCCAGCAGATCAACACTCCTGCCCAACTTGATGGCACCTGCCGACTCACTGAGGGTGCACTTAATCCCCTTGTCCAGATCACTAATAAGGATATTAAACAGAACTGGCTCCCATACTAAACCCTTGGGAACAGCACTTGTGACTGGCTACCAGTCGGATTTGACTCCATTCAGCACCACTCTCTGGGCTTGGTCATCCAGTCAGTTTCTATTTACTGTATTCTACTGTCCTTACATACTTTCTTTCTCTTTATTAAAATCCACAGTAGAGCACATTCTATAGCTTAAGCATTTTATATTTTCCCAAATTGCTACAAGCATATTGTTTTTAATGCCATCATAACCCTCTGTATCAATAGATGGTTAATATTTTTTCATCAAAGGTAGAATAATTCACATCTTTCATTCCAATTCAGTTACTTTTGCACTGTTTACTCACAGTTCAGCAGACAAGACCATTTGGAACAAATTAGTTTCAGATTTAGGTGGCCTAAGTGAATGCCTGGAAATTTTCATTATCAGTATTTGTTGTTATATTTACCATACAAAGTTTGGTGTAACAGCTGTGCTATTTTCACATTTCACATATTAAGATTATAATTACAATTGTCTTGTATGCAATGATAAAAACATAAAACATTTTAGCATCATCAAACCATTTAAGAGAATTCAAGGTTGCCCATGAAACTCATATATTAAATTCCTTATTTTCACTATTTAACGATGCAATTTTAAAAAGGATGAAAAAGCTTTCATTAAATATATGATTTTTCAAATGTAAGAAATATAGCTCATAGGACTTGCCCAACAGGTAACTACCTGGCTGAACAGTCTCTGAAACCCCTATTTCATTCCTCCTCAGACTTGGTTGAGTGCAACCTTCCTGCGTTGAAAAATTACAATTAGAAGATCCACTGATACTGCTGAAGCAGGAATCCCTTCCTTTTATCTGTCAGGATTGCAATTTCTCAAGGGTTTCTGAAAATCCCCAGTTTAGTTATCAGTTAATTTTACTACACTTCTAAGTTAACACCACGGTAATACAGAAAAACAAGACAACAGGGTGTGCAGAAGGAACATATTTAACAGAATAATATTTTCCAGACATATAAGTTCATATAAGTTCATCATAAGTTCAGAACATATGATTCTGGCACAGTTTTTCGTCAAAACAGGCAGTGGATAATATACAATGTAAATGTTTATAGGAAGACTTTGGTGTCATGAAATGGGTCGAGATCAATTTTGGACAATAGGCCCTTTTCTCACGAATGGGACCATAACATATATAAAAAGATTAGCTTTCTATGGGAATTATTTTGAAAATAATGTTAAGGTCAGGGACAGAGACACTCAGTTAACAGGACTCAAATTAATTTTGACTCCTTCTAAAACTGCAAGCTAGTGAGATATTTTTGTTTGTACTTTCAGCAAAACAGCTCACTTTGACAGACATTTTCAGCCAGCTGTAAGTTTAAGAAAAACTAAACTAACCAAACCAGGGTGTCTAAAAATTGTTGTGAAAATTAACTGCAGTGGTCACTACTGTTTTGTGAAAATGTATTACTCAACTAAAATATAAGAAGTATTTTATGGTTGTTGAGATATCCTTCTGCTCAGTCAGATTACACGCCTTCAATATTTTTTATAAAATTATGTGGGCAAAAGGAATGTAAAATGAAAATGCATATTTTATCTACGACTAATATAATGTTTTTCAGAAAGTAATTTGGAAGTGTCTTACTGTATCCTGTTTGATTTTTTTTAAGCTAGGAAACAAGACACATCAGACAAAGTGAAGAAAGAAAATCTATTCCACTAGCAACACACTATCCAATCACAGCACATCTGCTTTTCTACTGTGGTGATAAGGATGCACAGATGTTTTTTAATATCCATAAACCAATATGCTAACTATAAAAACAAAGGAACACATACAATATACTGCCAGTAATTCTATTAATCTAAGATAAAAACAAAGATGAAACCAGAATGAATCATTTTCTTAAAACAAACTTCTTTCTACTTATAAATCAGAGCACTAAAGAGAAATAAATACATATGTATCCTAGTGATCTAACACCCATCCCAAGCTAGCCCCATCTTGTGTCACTGCCTAAGTCATGCAAATTACACTAGAACTGCCAGTTGACTAAGATTAATGACACTGCGCCAGCTTCTTTGTTTCTCTCTGCGGCCGTTTAGTGTGAAATACTATCCAAAAACATTATCTATCCTCTATTAATCCCACAAATTTGTTCACACCATGCACATTGTTTAGGGCAATTTACAACAGGAACATACTGAGCACAATTGCATTTAATTACTTGGGTTCTAATTACATTCATTAAAGGCTAATAAAATAAATGAAACAGCTTTAAAAGCTTCTGCAAAACACATGGGTCTTGTCTCTCTCATGAAGCATGCTATAGAGGTTTGATGTGAAACATAGATTTCAACATATATGTCTGCCTATTATGTATCTCTAATATGCACAAAGACACATAATGCATAATTATTTATTTATTTATTTATTTATAAACCATATGCACTTCAGTTCTGAATGATCTTGAATACTGCTGATATTACGTATATTACTAGTCATGATGATGCCAGGCACCCCAAACTACTTTTTAATGTGGTATGTTGAAATGGAGGAATATCAGTTTTGGCATTCTGACCCAGTTAATTTAACTCTTTCCATCTCTACTACAGAGTTATTCCTTCATTTTCTCTCATCTTATATCTGCATTGTATAAGATACAAACTGACATCAAAAAGAGAGTAAGAGAGCAAGAAAGAGAAGAAGAAAAGAGGAGGGAAAACCACATTGCTTTTTTGGTATATATTCTTAAAAATATTTTGTTGAAGCTCATTTCTAACATTCATCTGAGGATCTGAATTTTTTCTCAGTAGCTATTTACATTAAAAAACACATTCTGCACACTAGGCAGTCTAAATAAATCCCCCATGGTGGTTAAAAATGCAGCCTGTTAATAACACAATTTCCTAATTCTTATGTTTTTATGCTATTTCCATTGTGCTTAGAATGCAGTTTATGGCAAAAGACTGAGCCTGGAACATGCAGTTGACAACTGTGCCAGAGAGAATTCAGCACTGGATATTTAGAAGAAAGTGCTTATGGTGAGCTTTGCAGTTATGACTGTTCATTGTTCTTGGATTTACAAGAAGATGATCCTAGTAATCAGTGAAAGAAATCAATTTCTGGTTTATCATCATAAATCTTATACTATGTATGTATATGGTCTTAACTGAAGATCCAACTTGGCACACTTGGAAATTTAAAACTCCTAAGTATTCTGCATCATAAATACAATGGTAATCTAACATGTCTGCCAACAATTAAAAAGTATACAAACTTACAGAAGTTGTGTTTTATGAAGAAATTAAAATAAAAATTAGAAAGAAAATCAGCACTGAGGATTAACCTACAAGTACTGTAGAATTTTAATAAATGTTAAGTGCCATGAAACACTCAAAGATTCGGCACAGATTCTGTGAAGTAAATCAGGTCCATCCACCCAATGTATCTTCCTTGTATGATTTAATAAACATTCTCTGGCTAGAAATTTGTTAGTTTAAAAATATTTTAATACTTTCTGTAATTTTAGTCCATTGCTGAGAAAATAATTATATTTTACCTTAAAATAAAATATAAACCAATTTTTCTGTTTGGAGTATGTTTCACAAGAAGCAGGCTGTGCTGGCACAGCACTTCAGGCAGTTTAACTGAGAGCAATAAATTAACAATGGCTATATGCACCATTTTAGAAGGTCCACCTTAAAATAACACAACTTTGCCACATACATGTCTCAAACTGTTTCTTATTGTGAGTACAGGATCAATTCCTTTTGCAAACTATTTAAAGAGCAGACATTTAAAGAAATCATATGAATCCCTCATTCAGATATATAAACCCCTCATTCGTGAATCAACATTTGCTTTCGAGAAGGGAGGAGGGGCACCCATCCTGCACAACAAAGCAGCAGCTCAATACAGCTGCCATCTGGCTTCCTCCTGCAGTTCACTTCCCATAGCAAACAAGATCCACAGTTTAAGGAGTGTTGGGGAAGGGAGAGGGGCTGCAGTTGTAACCTAGTTTTAACCTTACAGCTTTATGATGAGGCATTTTTCCACTCTATAAAAACGCCTCAATATAGAAGAATGGAAGGCTCAGGAAATTGTTAGTAGGATAGAAAGCCTTTCACTTCTGTGTTTCTGGTTCAGATCCACACCAACTCGGTGGTAACCAAATATAACTGCTACCTAAAGGACTTTTTAATGAAATGAGTTAGCTGATTTCAGTACAATACCTAGTGAGCATGCATCCATATCACTAAAAACACCAAATACAATAAACTCTTTCCTCCTCACTGTGAAAGAATTGCTTCTTACCAGTAGCAGCTGACAACGTCAAGGCATAAACCATTTTAACTACACCAGAGGAAAGAATGCTAAAAGCTTGACACAGTGAAAAATCTGCTGTGTGGTATGTTGTTTCTGCTAAAGTTCATAAAAACAGAAATTTGTTAGTTTTCAGGTAACGTGCTAATATCTATTGCCTTTACCTTACCTTATGTACAAGTGAGGGAAATCTAAGAATCTGTTTAGCTTTGCATTTACAGTGGGGCAGCTAAAGACAAACTGATGGCCATAAAATCTCCACTTTTCTTACTGTTGTCTTATAGTGTGCATTCACCATTTTGCCACATTTACAAAACAGTAATAGACCCAAAGACAGGCTGTGTGCTCTGGTGGTTCTGTCAAAGAAAGATAAATCTATGCTGAAGCAATGATAAAGGCACTGGTTTAAGCAGTAATATAAAACCTAGTGGTTTACTTGTTGCAAACAGTCCTTTCCCAATAAATTATCATTAATAACAATGAAATCCCTAAAAGGTTTCGTTGACCTCACTGGAGTTTTTTTATTCCTTCAGCGGGATCTGATTTTATACACATTACTGTTGAGGTATTCAAACTGATATACAGACCACAGCATAATGAAAAGTGAGACAATTTCTTCCCATATTTAAAAAGCCGTATCCAGTTTATAGTCAAAGTAAAAGAAACTTAAAAATTAAACCTTCATGTTGTTGGCAAGGTCAAATGCTGTTCTAATACCATACAGCTGAATGGATAACATCCATTAAGACTGATCAGTGAAAAACATCAACAAAATGAATAAATAGAACCCAAAAGCTAATGACCTCAATCCCTGGCAGCCCCTTGACCCTTATTACTACAGCTGCTGGTGTAGGAAAGGATTAAAAGCAGCTAGAAATCATTGAGTTAACATACAAGGGCCCAGAAATTTGACCCTGGTTACTTACAACACATATCCTCTACTAAAAATGAGTATATGAGAATTAGAAACAGGGCTAGCAAAGGTCAGCTTGAGTGCAGATAAACTAGGAAAAAGGAGGCTTGAAAGGCAAAACGGTTTTATTTCTCCCACAGCACTTTGTTGTAATCAAGAAGGTCTAAGGACAGAAGTAGAAGTAGGGTAGCTGGCATTGTTGAATATCCTAGATAAAGTTTTAGGATGCACAAACTTTCCTCATGTCTTAATCAAAAACAGCAGCTATTTCAAAGCTAAATAAAGAACAACTACTCACCATTAGATATGTAGCACAAGTCCATACTTCATTAGACATATGAATAACATTCTCTTCACCATGACTAGAAAACTGGACTTCTTCATTAACTGAAATAATGCATTCAGTAATCATAACTCTTTTCAAACTGCCTCTGAAATATTCCTATAATAAGATCCTTTCTAGGTAGTCAGGTCAAGATCAAAGATGGTAATCTACAAACTAATACGTACAAAACTCACCAAACTTATTTCCATAAATCTGCAACCATCTGATATACACACACGCACACACACACACTCACTAACATTGGCCATCCCATCCGCCCTGAAAAAAAAATCTTGTGATACTATCCACAGAACCATTAACTATCTGAAGAAGGCTTTTATTAAAAAGTACACCTCTACAAAAAGATCCTGGTTTTTTGAAAGAGATACCTGAGCACCACAGAGGGAATTATAGCTGTCAAATAAAATTGTACTTGGCACTTCAAGAGAAAATCTCAAACCAATTATATGCAATTCCAGAAGAAGATGTCATTTTAGAGACATTTTCCAAGAACCACCTTGGTGTTCTAACAGTCTCTAGCCTCAGAAAACTCACCGTCAGGAACATCCTCGGTACAGTCCAAAGACACTGAATGAATGAAGACCATCTTTGAGCACGAAACGTAAAATCCCTATTATTACTGTAGCAAATAATCTCTCCACAGAACCACTACTATCTTTCAATTCTACAACTGCACTTTCAGGAATATAAACAGTTTATCCCACTAACTTGCCATTGCAAGACCTATGATCAGTGTAAAACTACTTGAAGTGAACAGACACACTCTAGAAGGGATTAAGTACCCATATGTGAACACCTCTCAATAGTCACTCTGTTTCTGATCTTTCATTCCTTCCTCTCTGATGGCTCACACACCGTGCCCTTATGCTCAGGTGAAAACTAGAAACACCTTTCCAATTCTAGTAAGCAAAACCTGCAACTCTACTTGATGCCAAGTAGCATAGATGCTGGAGAGTGGTTTTATAGCACATTTTAACCTCCCTTCCTTCTCTTCGGGCTAACCAGTGTTTCACATGTGACAAACACCTTTTTCCCTACAGATAAGTCTGTGTTTCTCTCCTGTTCTCTCCCAGCCCCATATTATCCTGTCTCTTCCACAAGTACCAACTGCTTTTCTTTCAAAGACGGCTGAATTGATCCACGTCTGCTATCCCTGAGCAACTGTTCTCAACTTTTATTTTGCTGCTATTTCTATTTCACACATGGAAGAGAGACTTCTGTGCCTGTAAGCATAACTTTTTCAAATATTTCAATTGGTGTAATAATAGATAATACAGACAGACCTCTTCTTGTATCTCTTTAAAGTCAAGCCTGCTAAAAACCAAAGTAAAAATGTAAGACAATTAAAAGGTAAATCATGGCAAAATAAAACTTCAGGTTCATTCTACTTTCAAAATTATCAAACTTAAAGAGGAATTTTCAATATTTTAAAGAATTTTTAAAGCATAATCAGTAAGCTTTCAAATGATATGCTATAGCTCTGAATAATTAACAATGTTTAATTAACTTGTTTTCTTGAAAACAAAGCAAGTTTGTTTTTGTCACAGATGTATTCACTGAACTTGAATGAAGAAATAATTACTTCCTGAAGATGATGTCATGATTCACACACAACAGAGAACTCAGGATTGGGACAAGCATGAGAATATACTTTATTGGGTCAATTTCATTTGTATATACATTTTTCATCATTAGTTTCTTGCATGAAACAAACCAAATACTATGAAAGAAGTAATTTTTGAACCATCTGTGGACCTAAGTAATTACAATAAGATTGGAAAGAGAACAGTTCATCAAACAACAGGGATTAGATTTCATGGAGGGTAGGTGAAGAGTCAAGTAGTAGAAAAGGTTCAAAGCCCTCTGTGCTTCACTTGGGAAAACAGATTGTGCATAATTGTTTGTGATATTTATGAAAGAGTGTTGAGTGGTGTTTATCTACTGAAAAAGAGAAAAAAAGACTGAAACAAAAAAAAAAAAACATGTAACAACTAAGAAACCAAGGTGTATCTTGATAATACAGGGATGAAAGAGTCTAGTCTCACAGGAACTTAGGTAACCACATCTAAAAACCCTTACAGAAATGTATTGAACTTTGTAGGGGAAACTATCTGGTTCTTTGTTGCATCTATTCATAAGGCAGCTGCAATACTTCATTTTATAAGCAGAAACATCGTTTTTCAGTTCATGTTTAATAATAGCCCAGTTTATGATAAATTGCTCTTTTGATAACTGCCCTTTGCTTTAAAGAATGTTGTTCTCCTGCCTTGTGGTTTATTGTCCATTCATGTTTTCATGAGTAACTATTGTACCACCTCCCGGTCTCTGCTTTACTAGACTAAGCAACCTAATCTCTTCAATTTCCTTGAGGTTTACCTTATCCCATTTAGCTGCACCCATCTCAGTTGAACTTATCTTTATTAAAAGCAGATAACCAGAAACGCACCACAGTATTCCAGGTGATGTTCAGACATATGAAGCTCTTGTACAATGGATTTAACACTTACCTGACTTAACTATAAATACATCAGAACCACAAGAACCTCCAGCTCTTTACATTTTTACAGTCAAAAAAAGTATAATTTATAGCAGAAATTGTTGTTATTTACACCTCATATGACAGACTTTCATTCAATTTTGTATTACTACATGCTTCAAGGTTACCCTGCAGTAAAGTATTTTTGCATGAAATCTTATCTCTTGTCTACTCTAACACCTACTACTTTTTCAAGCATGTTTTGTTTTGCCAGTGTCATTAATGGAAATATTAAATCAGATAATTCCCCGAAACACTCCTTGAAGAACTCTGTTTCAGAATCTGATATTTTCTTTCTCAACAACATCCGTGGTCTCACTACATATTTTTTAATCTTAATTTATAAATGCCTTCATTAGTCTACACATTAAGTTTAAGATCAACATTGTAGTCTATAAATTTAGTGAAAGGACAATGAAAACAGGTTACCCATCACAAATATGTAACTGGATTCTCACATTAACAGTAACATTTGTTCTCCGTTCTGTATCTGGGAAGTTAATTTCCCATGGTTACAAAAGTCCTAGTAGGGTTTCTCTCTCTAATAATATTTCAGGAATCTGAATGTATCCAATATATCTAAATATATACTAGACCCCTGAGTGTTCTTTTAGTAGAATCTGTTTAAAAACTCTTCCATAAGTGAAGCAGCATTTGCAACTCTAAAAGACAAAGGTAGGCATATTCTGTTCTTTAAAGCAGAGTATGGTGGTAATACAGTGCTTTTCAAAAACAGAACAAAACCAGGTACATCTTCTTGGCTTAAGAAGATAAAAACTATGTATCTCTCTGAGCTAGAATAATTTTAGAGCAAAACAAATGTATATTGGGGTAAATACTGCCACAGTATTAGTGTGTACTAACGCATGATCCATTGTAAAAGATAAAAAAACCACACACAATACTCTTCCGAATTGCCTGCAACTGAGGTAAAGAACAATACACTTTCACTTTTCCCACAAAGAAAACCAGAGCAGACTCTTCGAGAGCAAATCAATAAATTTTTCTAATTCCAGTAAAAAGGCCTAAAAATTTATAGTTACAAAGATATTTTTAAAGTAATAAATAATAACAAAACAAGGAATGTTATACTGCTGTATCAATAACAAAATGTACACAGAGAGCCCAAGAATTGAAAGCTGAAGTATTGAGTTTAAAAGCCCTACCAGGAAGCTTTTGGATCATTGGATTTTTGGACCAAATCCCATAGACATTCTTGGATCAAGTCTCATGGGCTGTTAGAATAAAGTCAAAACCTCCACACTTAATCATACAGAACAATGGAATGGGTCTCATTTTTTTCAGTTCATATTAACTCCAAAATGAAGTCACAAAAATGAAGAGCTAACTAGCTGTTACTGGATGAATCAGTATTGAAATATACTAGAATGCACAATTACCTGTTTTATCATTGACTAAACCAAAAGGTTTTAAGGAAAAAAAGTACACACATATTTCTTCTGGCTTATTTTTGTTTCCACTGATGCATGGCCAAAAAGTGTGACAACGGTAAAAAATAATATATTTTCTCCCCATTTTCCTCTAGAGCCAGAAATGTTCCTTGCCATTCCCAAGCTGTCTCTATTTAACAGTTTTGTAGCTTTGTACCAATTTCAAGCAAGTTGAAAGTTTAACTCTTTGAATCTTGTATGACACTAAAATGTAGTTAATAAGAATTTGTTTTTGAGTCAACACAATAACATAGTCTCTAAAAGAAAGCTGCATCTACATCCCAGAATTGTCCCGGAATAGCCCTCTACACTTCTGGTTTATAAATCCTCTTCTAAATGAAGTATAATAGGCTGCTTGTCTTCAATGGAATAGCATAGACATTAATTCTATATACATTTCACTGTGCTGAACTTGTGAAATACAGTGTTGCTGTATTTAGCAATGGTGAATACTTTTATAACCAGCACGCAAATACATTACTTTGAAGCTGGTTTACAGACACTGCTATCTGTTAAAATATGACTTAGCTTCAAAGCCATTAATCCAAATCAGACTGTAGCATACCTGTGATGTCCAAAAAGCACTAACTGGTAACATTTCCCAATTACAAACTTCATTCTTACGAATGCAGCAAATGAAGATGTGGAAGTGCATGAGATCTCGTTTTGGATAAGACTCTAGCCCTTGTTAAAATGTTATTACTGCAGAGCTGGTTATACATCATCATTGATATAACAATAACAGATGTCTTACTTGTGCATTCCATTTCTGCCTGCCTTTCAGCTATGATTTTACAACTTGTAAAGGATTAGAAAAAATTGCCAAAGGATTTACAAGAGACTTTTGCAGTATTATTTAGAAGACAAGTGTCATATTGTTTTTACAAACTCGTCAACTAACATAACTCTCATTCGAAGGACTATATCATGTTTTACTTTCCTAGACTGTGAAATTATTGATTAGGGGCTAAGTTTATCAGTAAAGATTACCACATATGGTAACAGTGACAGCTATGACCTAGTGCAAACCATGAGGATATTGCCTAAGAACACTCACTTGCAAAGAAGTGCATATAAGGAACAGTATTATATTCCCCAAGGTTTTTATTAATTATGCTTTGATTAGTGATTCTATATTAGTTTAAAATAGTAGGGAGATTGATCTGAAGCACTTTTCTTTTTGTTGTTCTTTCTTTTACTTAAATAAACAGGAAGATTAGAATTACTATTTTAAACTTCCTTAACCAAGGAAGTGTTACTGGTGTTTCACTGTCAAGAATAATGACTAGAATGGGAATAAACAGCTGACCAAAATATGCAAAAAGTTTGTATTTGCATATTTTTGGTTTAAAAATGGGGTTTACCTTCTCCAGTGTGATAGCATTCTTTCCATTCTATTTTTTTTTAAGTTGTGAAATAAAAACTACATTAAGACTAGCCTGTAAAGTTTCACCCCTGTATATTGAAACAGTGGAAGAAAAAGAACATATTTTTGCATATTTTATTTTTCCCCATCAAATCTTGACCTATACTTTGGCATGGAGGTTAATTCATGATTCAGAGAAGGGTTAACTTCTAAGGTACTCTTAGAAAAGCCTTGTGGCATGTAAAAGACACATTATGCACACCTGTAAATTCCTGAAAAATCTTTGTGATGTTGTTCTTCAATTATTTTTTACCAAAGCTATATAAACTCCATTCCCATTTAGTAACCAATTCATACTGATGGCAATGCAGATGGGTACAGAAATCACATATCCACATCCGAGGTAGTCAGGGGAAGCCACATAATGAAGCTTGCTGGATTAGCCCTGCAGAGTACAAGAGAATATTGATAAATACAACGCTGATAAGTACTACCACACAGGCACAGCAATCTGCTATCTGGATCCAAGTTAGACTCACCTTGACCAGTTAAAGGCACAGAAAGAGCAGCTCACATTCATTCATATCACTCTGTATAGATAAGAAAGTTCAATTCACCTAATTACAGTTTTCCTAAAACTCTAACTTTTTTCCCTTAAAAATTACTTTATTAATTTAAAAATTCCTAGTAAAGCAAATTCTTAATTTCACTTAGATGCGGTAAATCAAAGACCCATAAAAATTTAATCAGTTTCCATCTTTAGAAATTAGGCCTAGGTGGTACCCCAAACATCATGACCAGAGGAAAAATCAGTTTAAAGATAAAGGGTGTCATGTAGAGATAGTATGCAATATTTTTACAAGAAAGGCAAGCATTCTATCTGCTGACAGTATATAAGTCTTTCTCTGACATCCCTAATAAGTGGGAAAAAAGGACGAAAAGACTAGTTCTGGGAGTCATCAGTTGCAACTATATGATGATTATATACAGCACTACTCACAACTCAAAACTTCAGTTGTTTAAAGGCTGAAAAAGACTTTATGAGACTATATATCAAACACTGAAGATTTTATTTTCCTCCATTATTATTTATTTTTTTTTCTGCAGGCAGTGTGCAAATCACTGCTTTAAGTACATTGGTGTTTACATAAAAATTAGTTTCAAGGTAGAAAGAAACTCATCCTTCTGACTGGTGCAAAGTGTCCACAAGATACAGGAAAGATTTCTGTGTCACCACTGAAGGTCAGCCTCGCCAGGCTGCTGATCAGAGAGGAGAAGTCACCGACGTGCTGACAACGCTCCTCCACATGCACCCCAAGATAATATTGCCCATTTTTCCATGAGGGTGCATGGCAGGCTCACAGTCAGCCTGCTGCCCACCAGGACCCCAACATTCTTCTCAGCAAAGCTGTTTTCAAGACAGTACATAGATTTAGGTTACAAAAGAAAATGCTTAAAGAAGGCCTTTGAAGAACATCAGCAACACATTTCGTATTTAGAACCTTAATGAACTTCATCTGTTTAGCTTCTCAAAGAACAGTTTAAGAGATGATCTGAGCAACACTGACTTTATATTGATATATTTACCATTTAACCTACCAAAATCAGGAAAACAAGATAGAGCAAAACTAAGTGATAAAAATATAGCTATATAAGCTCAAATCAAGCTACTTACAATTGACACTAAATGTAATTAACCACACAGAATTTAGTAAGAGTCTGAATTTCTGGATTATTTAAAATTAAGATCTAAGTATATTTTTTAATACCATTTTGTCTCAAAATGATACCCACTAATTCAGATGCTGAATTATAAGCAGCAATTAATGAATGAAACACCTAAAATATGTATTAAGCAAGAAATCAGACCAAATGATCATGGTGACTTACCTTCCAGCCTTGAATCAGAAAGAACATTTAAATGTGTTAGCAAATTAGATTAGATTTTAAACTCATTTTGAATGCAACTCCTTAAAGAGAAACACAGGAATTAGGCTTTACCTATATAACACAAATACTATCAAATATATTGTTTACAATACTAGAACACTTAATATGAGAATAATAATTTTATTTTCAAAAATACATTTTTTTCCCTAAATGGCATCATCTAGTAAGCTCTCTTATTGCTTTCAGCAGTCTCATCAACTTGCCTTGAAAGACAGCCATGCAACATGGCAGTAGTCTACATTTTAACTTACCCTTAGGGACTACTTAACCTCTTGTTTTACTTTTCCTAGAACAAAGCAACAGTAAGGATAACCAAGAGATGATATATATGTCATAACTATGTAAAGGTCAACAAGGTTTAAACACATTGGGTTCTACTCATAAATATTTGACTAATAGGAGTGTATTTTTCATCTTAAACCCTAAGATTGGCATCTCGGTATGCAGCAAATTATTCTGAATGAGCATGGTTCCCAAGCAGAATTTCTCCAGATATGTGCCTGAATGCCAATGTTAAAAATCAAGGACTGGCAGTAATTCTTCTCTTACCACTCCTTACATGATAAAGATAATTGACTACATCAGCATGAGTCATATAATGTGCCTGATTCTGATCCTTACATCAGCACTGAACGATTCTGGATTCACCCTAGAGTACTTCAGAGCCTGTTTTATACAACTCATTGCTAACCAAGTGGCAGCTTCCTTAAGACTGTAGATCAGAAAGAGCAAACTAGTTTTATTACAGGAAAACAGGTGACCTCGTTCAGGACTGCCTAAGTTTAGGAAACTTACATTGCCTCTTCACATACCCTTGAAGTAACTTGTTTTAGTGCTACTGTACACATTTGCATAATAGAAATATACTCAAAAGCTTCCCTCCCTGACAAGGTTAAAACAAAACAAAAACAAGCAAGGAAAAAGAAAAAAAAAAAAAAAGAGAGCACCAGTAGTCTAGAAAAATCTTTTTCTTTTTGAAAATTGAAAAGAAAATTGTTTTAAGGGGCAAAGAAGTAATTAGCGGCTACATACTTACTACTCTATGGAATAATATACTTTTATATTTCAAATATTTAATGTCTCATACATCTGTATCATGCAGCTGTATCATCTCTCTTAATTCTTGAACTGAAAAACAATGGATCTGAACAAGTAGTCATGTGATTTCAAAGAAAAAGTCATCATATAAACGATTAATATTTTCTTTCATAAAAAAGAGAAAGGTGAGGGGGAATCTTGACAACAATTTCATACATTTACATGTTTTCCAGTCTGTTGGATTAAGCAGATTTTTTCCTCCCCAAATTGGTATGGCTTGAGTTAGATTTAAAATCTGTTCCCAGAGGAGGCTGATAAATGGATTAAAGTGGAACATAAATTCCCTGTGTCACCCAGTCCCTTAAACCTTGATGTCAGTAACATGCCTAATAATTCCATTATTATAAACGTCAAATATGTTTTACATGTGTTAGAAAGAATAAATGGGTAACAGAAGAAATGGAACACTCAAGAAACTGTAATACTATTACAATGTTCCATGAAAAAATATCTGATATCTATATTACAGCATTCACCCACTAGTATTTTGGGATCTTATTTTCTTCTATTTTGCACACTGAATCCCCTACTATGAGAGACAGACCAGCATATTCATTGTGCTACACATAGTTTGCTTTCCCTTTACATTGCAACTTCTGCAACCTTCTATAATGTGACTGACGAATGAGCAAAAGAAGAATAAAAACTCACAGTGTGATTTTTTTTTTAGTAGTTAATTTGAAAAGCAACACATAGGAGTCTTGCTTAGAGAATATGAGAATTTTTATTCTACTCAGCAAAATGCAATGCTTCAGCGGTGTTTGCACTGGATTTTAAGAAAGGTGTTGCAAAGTGTAGAGAGTAATAAAAGTGACAACCCTTTCACAAAAATGACTTACAAGAAAGGACTGAAAGAACTGGGCTTGCATACACTTCCAAAGAAAGACGGGAGAAGTGGATCAGCATTACAATAATCCTGAAACAAGTAAAAAAGCCAGTGATTTATCATTTTCCCATTTCTTCAAAGTACACAGAGAAAAGTGCTTTCATTTGCAATCCATAGGCTTGGAATTAAATACTAGAAAGAAGCTTTCCAAGTTGAAGTGGAATAAAATACTAAAACATATTACCAATGGAGGCTATAAAAACTCTCATTAGGGAAAACTACAATAAAAAATTAGAAATATTTTGGTATGATACAGCGCAGTAATATTTGATACTATCACATACCTGATCAGGTTGACTACATGATCTCAAAGCTAGCTGCATTCAACATTTTCCTGATTCTGTGATAACACATTTGAAGAATATTCCAATTATGTAAGAATTAAAATATTTGATATGCAATGAGAGGTAAGAAATGTTGAATAATACATAATAAAGCATTATGCATTTTAGAAGAAAAACAGTGAAAGAAATCTCAGCTATTTAATATAATTCCATAAGTATAAGGTGACAATAGAAATTGCACTACTGGGGGAAAGAAAAAAAAAATCACCCTTAATCTACTTCTGTGTCCATCCTTAAAGCTCCCTAAAAAACCCTAAAGTTCCCTAAAAACTGTTATATGCCTAGAAGTTCCAGACTACATATAATAAGGTCCTAATTTTCAGGTTGGCTAATCATACATGGCTCCTACTGAAATCAAAACAGCCTTGGTCACTCACTGCAAGGAATACCTTTCCTGTTTTATTTTCTTTGTGTGGGTGTGAAAGGAGGGAGGCAGAAAAAAGACCTAAATGAATTCAACAGCACACAATTCTACAAATGTAAGTTTATATTGCCAGTTGTTAGGCACTGGATAAATCAGAGAGTTTACGGGAATCTGTTCTCTCTTTCACAATTCATTCTTAGGCAGAATTTGTTCCTCTTTCAGAGATTTTGATAGAAAGCAATAAAGCACAATACTGGAGCTAGTTTTAGCCTTTTACTTACTTTTCTATTTAAAATTCTTCTGGCTGTAAGAAGAGATACAGACAAGTTACCTAGTTACTCTGAGGTACTATGTTTCTGTGAAATTAATAAAAAAAACCTGAGGTAATTCAGCAGAGCATTGATGTCTCATAACAATGCTTCAAAAATATACTACAAAATTATAAAATTTTGCTAATTAGCAAAAATCCATAATGCGATATATTAGTAAGTATACTTGTTATTTCTCTAGTTGTATTAATAATCGTGTTAATTTTGATTTATTTTTACATCATAACATCACTCTTACTATGTAAAAAAACTGTGAAACTTGTACATTATACCACACATTTTGATGCACAACCTCATTTCAGTCCTACTCTTTACCTGTATTACAAAACAGTTCCTAATTTCTAATTTTCCCCTCCTTTGCCTTACTTATATAGAAAATAGTGTACCTCTTCTTTAACACTTTAAATTCAAAATTTGGCCTCACTTACTCTTTATTGCCAACTGTCCATATCATACATATCAAGAATTACCACAGCATCTTATTGAATAAGCTCAAACAAGAAAATATATACTAGTATTTTCATTTTCAAACCATAGTCCCCTCTATCATGTATATTTTTTATACTTCTGTACATGTGTATATATATTTTTAAATTTGTATATATGTATGAGAGAAATCAAACTTGAAAGATTTAGCTGAAAGCTGTTGACGGATTTGGGCTCTCCAGTAGAATACACCCAGGACCTGATTTTTCAGAGTACTGTGCCCAGTACTCTTTATGTTCAACTTTCATTAAATTCAGCTACATTGATAGTGCTTAGCATTTAGTGCAATGACACTCTCAAATGTAAACTCTTAGCAGAACATATGCAGGATAATCATATTGCTTAATGACTGGCACCTAATTTAGAGGTCTAAATTGTGAGGTTAATCCCTCAAGGCTCTGCTACCATCAACAGAGAGAGGTAGCCTTGCATCCTTATTTCCTCCCATATGTTGGCACTTATATTTTCAAGGCTGTTCACTGAGTTGAATTCACAGTTGATTTAGATGAAAAATAATAGTTTTAGGTGAGGTTTTTTTTGCATGTTAAGTTTTCAGCTGGATCAGCTGATCTGTCTGACCATGTATGCACACAATCAGCAGTAGCAGTACTACAAGTACACAGGCATTACTTTGAAACTGGCCAGAGCCAATGAATACAGGGGTTTTTTCCATACAGTGAATGAAGCTGAAATCCCTTGGGGAAAAAGCAGTATACAGTAGCTAATGCAGTGTTTTAACAAATATAGAAAAAGAGGGAATAATATTTTAAATAATTTAAATAATTGAAATAATTATAAGTTTAATAATAACATTAAATAATTGCATTTGAAAACAGAATTTCATACAATATTCAGAATTTCAAACAGTATTTTCATATAGGTTTCTGTATCTGACGACAGAGAGCTTAAAAGGGCAAATCCAAGCTCCAGAAACTTCATCATATGAAACTAAAGGAAAGTCAAGTGGTAGGGTAAGAACACTTTGGGTACGTTGCCATCTCAGTTACAGACACTGATTTTTAAATAACTCATCATTTTCAATGATCTTTTACATCTTGTTACAGAAAATACATAAATATGCAGCTAAGAACCATAGAAGTGGCCCAAGTCCATTAAAATTGATAGACTTTCTATGGACCTTAGATCATGCCCCATGAGTATAAAGCAACATTCTCAATATACTGTAGCAGTGCACTTTTTATTTTCCTTTTTTTTGAAGTACTTCAACAAGCAAATAAGTATTTTATAGAAACATATATCTGGTATAATAATAGTACAGAAAACTGATTCATTTGCTTCAATGACTTCTGTAATTATGAGGAACAAATCTGTAGACACAGAAGGAAAACAATGCCTGCCCTTTTTAATTGGTATTCTGCTATTTATAATCACTCTATTGCTTCTATTGAGGTCACGTTCTTCACATTGTTGTGGTATCAAACAATCTCATGTACATTTTTAAAGAAAAAAAATTTAGGGTGATTTACCATCTTGTGAAATGGCAAAACAGTTAATGTTTAACCGTGATGCATAGACCAACTGTTCCTTTTTTGTTTGTTTAACACATACTGAAGATATCGTGGCTTGTTTCACAGTACAAGCACTTTCAGAAAGTACATTAAAACCTATGTATATAAATTAGAACATAAATTGAGGGTTCTCCCTTTTTATGAGGTAACAACGGTATCCTGTGGAGGTGTTTATTAGACCAAGTTAAGTGGAAGCATGATCAAGTTTTTCTTTCAATGAAAAAATGTCAAATAAGAAGAGCTGAATTCCACAAAAAAAATCACATTAAATAGATTAAACAACTTCCAGAAGTCTGTGCACCAAAATTAATGAAGTGGGATTAAAAATATGAGATAATTCTAACTAGCACCCCAATTGGTGGCCAATGAGACTCTAGTTTTAGCATAGCTCCCAACATTAGCATCTACAATCAATACATTGGAAAACATGCATGAGTGCTAGCAGTCTTTCCATTAATTTTGTAACAGAAAGCAACATGAAGCACAGATTTTGTCTATGAATAAATGGGGTAATACAGTAAAATGACAGCTGCATGTAAGGCCATAAAAAGCAAATCAAAATTTGCAATTTGTATGTGAATTGACTCCTCATTAATATATTCTAATTATCTATTCTCAAAACATAGTAATTTTAAGCTCTCTGGAGAATAATGAATGGTATTTTAACTCTGAACTTAGCTGCAAATCATACTAAGCAATCATATTCTTAAAGTAATAGACACATACTAATATCCCACATTACCACGTAAAACAAAACAAAAAAAAACAATGGAACAAAGGTCCATTACTTAATGTCCTTCACCAGCTGTGCCCAAGACTACCTACAAGGAAGGATGGCCATTACTGGAAGTCCTCTGCCAGGTGTTTTTCTCGGTCTCCCTGTCCTTATTTTCCCCCAATAGCTTACATGTCCTCTTTGTTTTTCCCCTGACTTGTCATTCCCAAGTGTTTGTTTTTCCCATAGTTTTTCCCTCTTTACTTTCTTCTCGGAAGGAAACTTTGTTTATATAACAGACAGACTGGGAACCAACCTCAAGGCAAAAATCAGGAGCAGCTGCCTCATGCAGATACCATGGAAACATCTAAGAACAAAGCAAGCACACAGTAACTACTTCTTGAGAACTTTCCTCCAGCATCCAACCATTTGCAGCTCTCAGTCTCCTTGAGCCACGTAAATTTAAGTTTTTCCTGCCTTTTCTTTTTCTTACATATTTCATCCAGCTCCTTATTGGATTTATGCAAACTTCCACCATCTACATCATCTTACAGTACAGATGTCCATAACTTAATTACAGACAGTCTGATGTTTATTTGATACAGTAAAACTGGAAAGGCAGTTTGATTGATGGAAAAAAGTATTTCATGGACTTTCTGCTAGGAACCTTTTTTTTCCTCACTGGATTTTTGAATGTTTCACTTGAAAAGTTCTATATTAACTGATTTAGGCAAAGAGTTGCTTATATTTTGCACACAGAACTTCTCATCTATATTTTGCACTGCATCATGCAAAATACTTCCCCGCAGCAGTTCACATCTGAGGGCAGCTACCTCCCATGACAGCAGGGTATTAGCTCCTCTTGGTTTCAGTGAACCTTCATGCTAGAAAATAATCTGCTTTTTTTAAAAAATTATTTTGAAATCTACAAAACCTTGATCCAGTAGGAGAGATTACAAAATATATCCAATGCATACATAATATGTACATTAGATGTTTGTAGTTTGATCCATACACTATAACTTCATATTGCAGTTCTAACCTATTGTTCTGTACATTGTAGACTGAAGAGCCATTTGACTTTTATTTAAAAAAAATCAAGAACATATACTAGTGAACAAGTAAAATGAACAGAGACAGAAGTTATAGATAGCAGCATTAAGGTATTTAAAAACATCTTCACTGGAAATTATGCTACAACAAAGATAGAAGGATGTTGTTTGTTTTTAAAGAAGCACTATTGATTGCTTCTAAATAAGCAGTAGTAATGGTAGTGAAAGACTATTTAATTATTTTCTTTTAAATCTATTTCTAAAGAAAAAGCCATAATTACAATCTTTGGAAAGATTGGGGAAAATTACCTTTTCTATGTTTCAAGAAAATTATATCCTTATGGGCCTTTAAGGTGGATATCAGCTTGAAAGAATACCATCTTCCCTCCCAAACATAAATATCTCCTACTACACTCTTTGACAGAGCCAAAGAAAATAAAGTATCTTTCCAATAAATAACACTCCTCGTTAAAAGAATCCTCTTTTTTTCAATTTCACGTATTATTTTTTGGTCTCAGCATGAGGAATAGAATCTGTCATTTGGCTTAGGTTCACTGCATTTCCTTTTACTGTGGAGTAATTAATGAGTTTCAAACACTTATATTTAGGCCATAGTATCAGAAACAGCTGTTCCTAGGAAGGCTTCCAGTTCCAAACAGAACTCACTAAAATTCATGGAAGATCAAGACATAGAGGATTATTTGAGCATTCTCAATCAGAAACCTGAATGATTCACTCTACTGACATATCCATGCTATCTGCTCTTCATTCAAGTTCTAGATCTTGTACTCTTGCAACAAACTGTAAAGGTTCCAGTTAAGATGCTGAGAAAACCTCAAAATGTGATCCTAAAGCTTTCAAGAGAGAAAGCAAGGGAACAGAACCTAAAATCTACAAAAATAAGAAAATCAGTCTTAATCCATAGTTTTATGCGCCTGAAACCTCAGGAGTAGCCTGTATGTAGCTCATGAATGCAATTTAATCAAGATCAATGGGAGTACTTGTATTTCTTCGCCACTTACATGGTCAATTTTCTGCATTACCACTAGCACTTTTATGTTTATAGGAGAGCATACCTATCTTTTAAGTCATAGTAGTTATTAAAAACATCCAGCACAGAAACTAACACTTGCAGTATACTTACTGATATTTAAATTGCACTTAATAATACTGCTTGCCTGAGTTTGAGTCTTAACAAGCTTTGAAGGAAATCCAAACACAAACTTGGATGGTTTTCTCCTAGAAGTCGGCAGGAAAGGAGTTTACCCTGCGCATGTAAAAGGCTGCAGGCCCTGCCTGCATCCGCAGCTTTACTACTACAGCTTTTATTTTCCCTTTAAGCAATAAGAAACGGGCATTTCAGCGTGACGTGTGAAAAAGGCCTTGGAAATTACGCCTTGGAGCCGCTACACAGCGGGGCTCGCAGTCCGCGCCCCAGCGCAGGCGCTCGGGCACCCGGCACAGACATCGGTCCCGCTGCGGGCCGGGGCCGCCCCGCCTGCTCCTTCCGCCCTCGCAGGCGCCGTGGCGGCTCGCAGAAGCGATCTGCGGGGCACCAAACAGGGCACATCCCCCGGCGGGACGCTGCGGGCGCCCTGCTCCGCCAGAAATGCCCGGGGCTCCCGGCGGCCGGGCCGCTCGGGACCGGCGGAGCGGCTGCGCAGAGCCGGGCAGCGCGGCATGGCATGGCCGCTCGCACCGCCCCCCTCGCACCGCCCCGGACGGGACGCGGGGCGGAGCTGCGGGAAGCGGCAGTCGCGGCGGCTCGTGTTTGCTTCGGCGGCGGGCTGATAGCGGGGTTGCCCGCGATTCTCCGCCCCGCCATCGCTGGCCTCCTGCCCCTCGCCGCCCCGCGCGTCCCGCGCCTCTCCTGCCGCCTCCGCGCAGCCCCGGCGGTGCGAGGCATGAAGCTGAGCAAAGCCCAGTACGATGAGATAGCCCAGTTCCTGGGCCACGTGCAGCCCACCCGGCAGAGCCTGAGGAAGCTGAAGGAGAAGTTTCCTAGGTAAGTGCATCCCGCCTTCCGGCGCGGGGCCCCGTTGGCGGCCGGCGGGCTCGCCGCGGCCGGGCGTGGGGGCCGCGGGGCCGTGCGCCAGCTCCACGCCGCGCCCCAGTTCCGGCCCTACACGGTACAAAATCACCAGCACACGCACACAGTCGTCGAGGGCAAGCGACAGCTCGCTGGAGCTGCCGCTGGGAGCAGAGTACTGCTCCACCCTCTGTGACCTGAAGAGTTAGCACAAAATAAAGAACGCTTACCCTCGGCGCCCCTGACACACATCCAAGTGAAAGCTCTTGGGGTCCTTCAGGAGCCTCTTACACACCAAGTAGGTCTGATACGAATAAAGCCAACTGTGAAATCCATCCTGCAATACTGTTGCCCCTATTTCTAGGGAGAAGGGACTTCATGGATCCATAGTTCTATTCTTCCTGGTGCGTTCCAGTTGAAACTGGAAAAGGCATCATCTTTTTACCTGTGGCCATTCATGTGCTTCCTTGCCTGAGCTGTTTCACAATTCTCAAAGACATTTGCAAATGACCACAGGCTATAGGATGGAAAGATATCCATGACAGGATGTGCTCAACGCACCAATCTTCATTGCTGAAATTTACTTGCTACCAGCTACAGCAGAGCTTCAAGGAACTTTGCAAGGCTTTTCACTTTCTTTTCAGATTTGGGGAAAGGATTGCTATTGCTGGATTGTACAGGAAAGCAAATTGGGTTATGTGCAGAGAAGAGTGGTGCTGTTTCTAAAATCACCAGAAACAATACAGAAAAATTTAGGGGGTTAGATACTGTATCTGCTTTGGTGAGAGAGAGAAATTAACAAAACAAAAAATCATTCATATGCTTCCTGAATGAACCTTGCTAGTCTTAACCACAAGTATGGCAGATGAAACTGACACTGTTTGTAACTTACAGTAAGTGGATAAAGAGCCAACATTAACTTAGGCTTTTAAACTGTCCAGTGAAATCCTTTCCTTTTCAGGAAAATGTGAGAGAATTGCCCTGTTACAGAGCAGTGATCATAAACATTGTGGTTGGTTCAGGGAGTGCATTGAGTTGCATTTTGGGAACCCAGCTCACCTTGCATAATACTTCTGCAACTTGGAAAAGCACTTACCATAATAACGTGTCTAAGGAGCTTAGACTTGGCTTTTTCACTTCAGTGCTGATGAAAGTAGGAGGGACTGAGTGTATATTTGTGTGTGCATGCATACATACACATGCACATATTCTCTTTTTCTAGTCCTTATAAAGTTGTCTTGAAAGAAGATTAGAATTTGGGTTGGTTTTCTAGGTCGGTCACTATTTTTAGGAACGTACTTCCAAGACAGATCTGTAGGCACATGAATGTTAATGAAATTTGTCCAAAAACGACTGGGCTTTTCTGATACGTTTTACTTCCCAGTCCACTCACTTGGTGCTGCAAAAGATCCATTGAGTCCTCTGTGTCAGAACTTGATGATTCCTGAACAACTATGTGCAACTAACAGTATAAGGTTATTTAGGAAAAGAATTATTTTTTTTTCTAATGGAGCTGTCTCAAGTATGGTGAACACTGAAAAGCAGAGGTTAGCTGTAGCAGTTGCTTCTACAGTTAAGGGGCTATACTCTTATCTTGTTATTCGCATTATGATGTGAGAATGGCCTCTTCTGAATTTTGCTTGTAGATTTCTCCTGAGTTTTGTTTGCCCATGCTAGGAGGAGGCTAAAATCTTCTATATGAGTGATGTATTGATAGCTTTTTAAAAAATGCTTGTCTTAAGTATATTTTGAGGAGGTCTGCACATCTTTCTGAGAATGTGATATTTCTTTGTTGTCTCTTTGTTTATTTCTCATAACAGGTCAGATGCAGAAGATAAACAATGCATTCCAAGGCCATCACTTTCCGTAGCAATAAGGAAGGTGTATTGAAATAGACACATGTTAGGATGTGGAAAACTGACATTCTCTATATCTTTAAAAGAGGCCAGCTGTAAGCTGCAGAGATTTGTAAACTTGTATGCCGTCTTAAATTGGAGGTTTTTTCAGTGATATGTTTGGTAACTGTAGAGTAAGTAAGTTTTTCTTATAATCTAGAAATTCTGTCATTCTCTTCTAGGACAGGAAGGGTCTGACTGGACTTTCTGGCTGGATTTTTTTTTTTCTTTATGAAAGCCAGAATCAACTAAAACCCCCTCACCCACCTCAATTTTCTAATTCAGTCTTTAAAAAAAATGTTCCAGAATCTGTCATGGTACCTGCAGCGTGATGAAGGTGTCCATAGCCAGTTTCCCATTATTATATGGTAACAGTTGCTGATTCAAACTGGAAAGTACTAACATCCATAATAGCTGCTTTCACCTTGCACTTTCAATCTTTCCCTGGGAAGGATTGGTATTCCACTGGCAATGCAATACATAAATTGACAGTTTTCAAATATTTCTGGTTCCTATGGCCTCATAGATCTTGAGAGTCTTTGGATTTCTGCATTAATCTGCTCAGTTTTTTTCTGATACTGTCGTATCTCTTGGTTCCTCCCTCAGCTGTTGTATTTCCTGAAGCCTTGCATTTTGTGCTCCTAATTTGTATAAAATCTCTTTCATGCTTTGTGAAAGGGCCTACTCTTGTTCTGCAGTTTCTTCCTAAGAATAAGTTGTAATTTCTGGAAACAATTGTCACAATTAAATGTACAGGTAGCTGCCAACCTGACCTGTGAATCTAAATAACTTTTTAATCGGGTAGTTTGTACCTTACTGTTATTGAACTACTTCAAGAGGTGAGAGTATTGTCATGTGACTTATTAATGTCAAAAAGCAAAAATTAAACTGCTCCTCATACTGTTTATAAATATTTTAATACAAGTTTTGGGAATTCATATATTTTACAACCCTGTAACTTTCCATACAATATGGATTTAGTCTACTTTGCTTAAAATCCAGTTATTTTGCAAAAACATGGGTATCCAATTGCTGTTCTTTTTCTGTTAATGTTGTGCTTTGTATTTCATGCTTGGCAATTACCAATGTATTATTCAGTTCTTTTTTCTTAAGGTATTTGCTACATCCTTAGCAGTTGTCTCCTAACATGTTCCCATTTAACAGCAGAGTATTTGGATGACCTGAGGATTATCAAAATGTGATTTTGAGCACTAAGCACAATAAATCTCTGCCAATATTGGATCACTGATCCGTAGTTCCTTTGATGTTTTTCACGCATATGCCGCTGGACCGATAAGTCTGTATATTCAGTTTTGTGCTTTTCTGCTGAAGTGTGCCACCTTTTCTGCTTAGTTTCTCACCTGAATTTTTCTATTGGCAAATAATTTGTGGTTTTCTTTGTTACTTTTGTATTATATTCTTCAGCTTTCCCTTCAGCTGTGGACTCATGTTCTTCTGAGATACTGTTCTTCTCGATGAGAGCTAATGTCTAAATTGAATGAGCCATTGTAGAACTGGTTTTAGGCCATTGCAGGAAATGTTCTGAGAAAGTTAAAATATTTCTTTTCAGTGCATGTTTCTCTCTTAAACGGTAGTTAGAGCTTCCCACAGTAGAATCTTCTAGATACAAATCCTCTTAGCAGTACCTACTTACAGTGACAAGATGTTAGACCTTTAAAATTCTATCTTTTTTCAAAAACTATTTTGACTTGTCCTGGAAAGTCCAACTTCTGAGAGTTAAATTCATATCCAAACTGATATTCTAGTACTTTAGTTTAACTGTTTACTCTTTTAGTTGTTTCAGTTCTTCTGTATATGGCAGAATACATTGTTTTTCTCAGAATTTTTTTCTAAAGCTCATAATTGGCTTATGAGTAGACCCTTCTCAAGTATATACCTTGTACATATTTTCCTGTTCTTCTTTGTTTCCAATTCAGATTGAATGTTACCGTTTTCTTGACAGAATCTTTGTCTTGGTTTAAGACAATTTAAAGGGAACACTCTGAACTTAGTTCTTCTCCTTTGTTTTCACCAATCCCTTTCCACCAATAAGGAGAGACAAAATATGAATAGATATAAGTGAGAAAAGTAAGAGTTTACTAACAAGTGAAACTGCAAAAGGCAAAAATAACAGAAATAACCACTAGATAGAAAATTGCTAAATCTCACTAACTCCCCCAGAACAAGGAGAGACCCAAAGTGGCGGACATACCCTTTCCAAGAAGACCAAGGATGACTGCTGTAGGGAGAGAAAGGAAAAGAGCATCAGACCGTGTCCCCGAGATGGCACCTTTGCACAGTCTGGGAGGCAAAGGGGAGGGATGGCAGCAAACCCTGGGGAAGGCAGGAGCTTGTGGAGTGCGTCTAGGGGCAGGGGAGAAGTGCTGGTATGTGTGGGCAGGCAGCACCACTGCCTGCCAGACTCTGACCCTGTTGGAGCTGATGTCTCCAAACTGTGGGTCTGTTGTGGGGGAGAAACTGGTCTGTCAGCTCTGACACGAGGTGACCGGGCCCCAGCCGACCCGCTGGCTTTGCAAAGTTCACTCCAAAACAGTTTTTGATTGTGAAATGCAGTTTTTCCAAGTGGCTACTATTGCAAGTCCAGGGAAAAACTGCAAACAACCACCCAAAGTAACCCCTCCAAAGCGGAGCCTCCACTTTCAGTAAGTGCTGCCAGCAGAGAGTTTGTTCCTCACTTCCCAGCTCCAAGTTAAAAAGGGACTGCAGCAGTGCCCCCTCTGCCCTGCGGTTCCAGTTCCGCATGCGTTGGATCTTAAAAGAGACTGTAACAATTTTTGGGCATGGATACATACAGAATACAGTAACATTTTGGGTTACCCATGACAGTCTTCTGGTCTCTACCAAGCGTTCTAAGGAGGTAAGCTTTGGTGAGCCAATTCATTGTGATACTGTATTGGGGATTTTTTTTGTAAGTTTTTTTTCTAGTTTGGTTCTGGTCTGAGTGTTTGAGTTTCTTACACCATGTTGTATTTGAATTGGAGATTTCAGAAACTTTCTTATGGTTCAAGTTGTCTCAGTAGCCTTGAGCATCTTTTAGTGATTCCAAAACCCATGCTTTTCAAGTTTTTGGACTGAACTGTTGTGAAATGTGTTTCAGTCCATTGAGGAGTCCTATATTTTTCCATAGCACAATTTGTGTAGTCTGTATTGTTTCTCTTCCTTTTTTCAAGTTGTTAAGCAAACTTGATGCCTCTAGCCCAGTTTTCCTTTAGGTACCTTCGCTTGTATTCCTTTAGAAGAAGCATTAGTTTCTGAGCCTATTTAGGTACAAACTCTGTTAGAGAGATCTTCAAGGTACTAGGGTTTCAAAATATCAGCTGTTTTTATCAGCTTACTTTTACCAGCTGCTATGTGCAGTTCACCACTTTTGTGCATCTCTTCAAAAAAGTACCGTCTTGTTTGTGTCCCTTGTGTGAAAACTTACTTCCACGTGATCAGCAGGAGCTTTTCTCACAGCAGAAAGATAAGGGAACCTGGCATAAATGTGAGAGAAGTACTTCTTAAAATTTTTCTTTTTTTTTTCCCAGTAAGCAAGAGGAAAATGTGATGCACAGCTTCATACTGATATACTTGAGTATGGCTATTTGGTTTTAATGTGTGTAACTTCATATTTGATTATTGGAATGCACTCACTTTGTTCCCACAGCATATTAAGGGTTGCACGTTCCTCTGCATTGCTGACCTCTGCTCTTCATTACTTAGTATCACTTCAGCTTTCCCATACATTTTTAGTAATTGTGTTGCTCTTTCTCCAAATTATTAATAGCTTTTTAAAATGACACTAGACCTGGAAAGCATCTCAGCAAGATTTTAATTTAAAAAAAATGTATCTGCACAGTAATGTGTTACAGTGTAAGTTGGAAAAATAATCTGTTTATTGTCTGCTCTATTTTATCACTTTCTCTGTGGTGATTCATATTGAAACATAGGCCCTAAAGAAGTTTAAATGTATGGTATAAGCACTATTTCTTTTACCAGCAGCTTAAGACTGAGGAAACATTTTATCTTCCTCTTTTCCAGTGTCATTGTTGCCTCTTGTTTTGATTTTTAGAGTTGGGGGTGGATAGGGTTCTCTTGAAGCCAATTTTATTTACAGGGTGATATGTTGCTACTTTGTGAACAATTTAATTCTGCTTTCGTTGCACTTGCTTAGATTGTCAAGCAGTCTTGATGAGCCCATGATGGTTGTGATGAGAAACAGGAGGGCAGAGCTGCTCTACTCTTTCGTCCCCCCTTTTTCTTTTTTCTTTCCAATTCTATGTTCTGGTGTCTGGACCCTGCAGATTGAGTCGGGGTGGCAGGAGAATTCTTCGTGCTTTGCTCTAGTGCTGTTTGGAGCTGCTCTTAGCCGGGAAGGCAGACTGGCAGTGAGGCTCATGAGCAGAGGGCAGATATCTGCCTCCCTCCCTCGCAGAGTTGGAGGCTGTGAACTCAGGCACAGGGTTATTAGACAGGTTGTATTTATGAGCAGGCAGCCTACTGCTGTGTGACACTTCAGTGGTGCTCTCTTCTGCCTAGAAATGTTCTTGTCATAGCAAACCCAACGTTATTCTTGTAACTTCTCCTCCTCTCCTTGCTCTTCTAAATAGTTGATTAATTATGTTGAAAAGCAGAAGAACTAGGCTATTTTTCATTACTCTGCAAACACTAATCTAGCAAATCTCATTTAGAAAGTTACCTTTGTGCATATGAGTGCTAGAATCTTATTCTGAAAAAAAAAAGTTGAAATGTGCATTTTAAACTCCCTATTTCTATATTTTCAGTACTTAGCAATGACATAAATTCATGCTCTGCCTATATATAAATGATCTCATCGTGTGGCAAATGCACTGTACCACTGTACTGTGTTCAAATGTTCTGGACAACTTAATGAGAGTATCAATGAAGCAGTAGAATTTTCAAACTTTTATACTTTCTTCTTTTATATTAGACTTCAGAGTAAACAAAGTTTGACACGGAGTTTGTTTTTGTCTACTCTATGTAGCAAAAACCTAATATAATTTAAAATTTGTTATGTACTTGAAGCTGCAGTAAACCTTACAGATAAACAGGTTGATAAGAGAGAAAGAGGTCTTGGGTCATTAGTTGAAATATACAAGTTTCAAGAAGTGACACACAATAAAATGTAGCATATTTTAAATAATCCTAAAATGAAATAAAAAATTAACTGTGCAAAGTAATTATGTGAACAACTGATAATGTTCTCTTCAGAAAGATGTACTTGTTATTTGAGCCCTTCATAGAAAATCTAGAATATGACAGCTTTGATAGGCTGAACCAGTGGGCAGTTTCTCTTTTCAATTAAATATCAGTGAACAAGTGTTAAAGAACTTACAACTGGATGGATTTGGTATGACTTGTTAACAAACTATTTGCTAGTGCTATGACCCAAAATAGGAAGGATACCAGTCCTCTCCTATAATAAGAAGTATTGTGTGAAGGAAATCAACAAAATCAGTGTATAACTCAGAAAAACTATCTCCTTTATTATTCATCAAATTAAACAGAATATACTGACTTAAAAGTTAGATATTGATAGCAGTGGGAGGTTTCAGAGTCGAATGGAAAATATAATCTTGCTCATGTTTGTGGCTTTCCCAAAATCAACAGACAGGTATTAGGCAGAAAACTTCCACTGGCACATGTAAATACTAGATTTTCAGGACATGGATGCTTTATTTCTTTTGGAGAGATAGAAGGGATTTTTTTGAGTTGTTTGTGTGTGACCTATTAATAGAAAAGTAAGTGTAATATATGTGTGTGTCAGCGTGAAAGTTAATTTTGAAGGAAGTCCATTGTAGTTTTCTGTCACATTTTTTATAAGTGTAACCATCTTCTTCCTTACATGCACTCCAACATATGTTGTCCATCCTAGCAAAATACAAATCTATTCTAATCATTAGTCTTGAAATTTTGTTTGAAATACAAGAAAAAATTAAAGTTTTATTTTCTGAATTCTTGAATACTGATAAATCTCTTTCTTCTCTCTTAATATTTTCCCCTTCCAGTTTGTGAAGTGCTACCATATAGGAGTACATTTCTTTTCATAAAAACAAAATACATAGAAAGGACTTATTACACTTGTGACATTCATTTTGGCTGAGTAAAGGGAAACCTTTTTTGGCCTTGAGGAATTTATACAAACCACTTAGAAGCCAGTCCTATATCCTTTGAAGATTTGATGGTGAAATACAATGATTGGAGGGGGCCTTTTAAAGCAGATGTGGAAATTAGTTCCCTATAATTTGAAAATGCATTCTGAGTCTGTTGGAGCTGTGTGTTAAGTGCTTTTGTTTAATTCAGAAGAAAAGAAATAGAAAGAGAGAAAAAAAGAAGCAGAGAAAATGCAGAGAAAAATATAGACAAGAGGGAAAAGAGGTGAAATGCAAGAGAAAAAATAAAATGGAGAAAAAGGAGAGAAAAGAAAATAGAAAAAGCAGAAGGGGATTTAAAAGAAAAAGGGAAAAGAAAAAAAGAATCATATGTCGAAGCTGGGAGAGTGGTCTTGGTCACCATGTAGGCTGCTGTGTTGCTTTGTGAGGTTTAATTTTGTTGTACTTTCTGACGCTTCTTAAATTCCATGGATGTGATAATCACCAGTGGGATAGGAATGTAAGTCTTATGCCATAGTCTTTTTCTAAGTATTTCATTCTAAAGCAAGTTTGGTGTCATCAGACAGACCAACAGATGTCTGTAGATTTAAAGGCAAGATTATGATGGCTGTTAAGGAAGGATGAAGTGGAAGTTTTAATACTGACCATATGTGCTTTTTAATTGACTTGTGGATTTTAGGATACCATTATATTCATGTTGCTTGTATTTAAGGAATATTGTGATAGAAATGGTAATTCTTGATTGTATTTTAGAAACAACTCAATTCTTCTGAAACCTACAAACAAGTCTAGGCTTGAGTTTTATGAATGTAGGGGATTTGCTACATCAGAATGGAAAATATTTTATTCATGCGTTGTTTTTTGGATGGTCATATTCTGGGCTATATTACAATGCACGATAAATTGCTGAATACACTGTCTGCTGAATATGACCTCACCATGAAAAATTTGATGCATTAGAGTAGGAAAGGTTGGAATATATCAACCTTAGCTGACAAGGGACTTTGAATTTTGACCTAACACAGATGACCTTTGTGTGCAATAAAAGTGAGTTTAATCTCCAGGTCAAGGTTGAGGTGAATGGTAGGGCAATGTGGATTGGTTTGTACTGGCTATGTCTGGATCACACCTAGCAAGCAAAGAAATCCAAGGTCTTTGCACTTCAGAATAACCAAATGCTTGTTTACCTAAAGTTTACTTATATCTGTTACCACCTTTAAAAACTTGTGGTACTGTAGACAGTAGACTCGTCATCAGCTGTGGACTATTTTGTTTGAAAATCAGTGTTTCAAAATAAGAGGCATGAGGCATGTATATTCTGCTCCTATAGATCACTGAATAGGTAAATAAAATTTCTCCTCTAGCGCATTGAAGAAAGGCTGTTCACGATACTGCCTTGCTATGAAAAGGGTGAAATCTGGAAGCTTTGTTTCTTTGACAGCTAGCCTGTCTTTTGAAAGTTTATTCCTAAGTGTCTTATGCTTTTAAGAGGTATGTAATTAAGAGTGTTCTGGTCCGTTTCACTAGGCAAATACAAAGAAAACAGGTCCTTTTGAGCACTCCATTGCTGTAAAAGGTATTTGATCAAAAAAGCTAAGTTACAAAATGGTTTGGGGGTTGTCTAGGTTACATAATAAAGACATATAGATGAATTTAAATAAAATATTGTCGTATTTGTAGTAGTCACAAACAAAATCCATCTTTTTAACTGGCTTGTGTTCTAGGAGTGCTATTTCACTGACATACCAAAGGTACATTTACTGAATGCTTTACACATAGAGGAGTGGTAGCAGTGATGCTGTTGGAAGGAGAGAGTTCTCTTTAAATCAGCCAGGGGAAAAAAAAAAAAAGTTTGAGACTAATGGAAAGAACCTCTACTCCTTTAATAGAGCCTGCAAAATATATTCTCCAGGACTGATCAGCTCTGAAGGCTCTAGAGGTTTGATGATTGGAATGGCAGGAAATCACGCTTTCAGGACATAACGAATTGACTAGGCCATCCATCATTTGTTAGCATGCGCTGAAACACTGGGTTTGTGTGCAGAGGTCTGTGATTTAGTAAATACTTGGGAGATGAATAGAGCTTACACACAAGAGAAGATATTGCTGTCCTTCAGCAGCCTTAGACACAGATCCCTGCTGAGAAGGCCGTCTGACAGCAGCTCATCAGTAACTGGCCTGTCACAGTCAGTGATGCCCACCAGCCATCCCCAGTATATTAAATGCATTTTTAATATCTGCTTCAGTAGATTTAATGAAGAAAATTTAGTTTCCATACTCTGATCACTGCTTTCTCAAGTGTTTTAAAGCATTGAGAGAAGCACTTCCAAGAAAGGAACTGTGCTGATAACAAGAGTTCATTGAAAATCAGAATGAAACAGGGGTGTTATTATCCAAATAGTTTCCTTAAAGCAAAACAAAAATGTTTGGAAAAAGCAGTGATGATAGAAACAATTGACCCTCCTGCAGAGGGACCTTATGCAGCAGGCTGTACAGCAGCAGAGATGCAGGGCTGGGAAAGGTGTTTGCACAGTGGTTCTATTTAGTGTGGCAGAGCTTGCCAAAAGGCGAAATTGCATTTCTTATGCTCTCATGTGTCAGTACCAGAATCAGATCGTCATTCTGTCTGGCTTTCAGGGTCCGGAGAGGAGGGTGGCTGTGAATGGAAGGAATGGAATAGATCAAGTTTTTTATTGCTAGCATAGATTTTGTTTTGGTTTTGGAGTTTTTGCAAGTGTTGCTTTTGGTGAAAATAACTGCAGTGTTACATGGTATTATATAAACTGATATAAGAAAAAATAATAAGACAGAATGGAAAATAAAGCTGCTGTTTTTATAGCTTGGCAGACTCATTGAGAGTTATTCAATATTGACATTCTGTGTGTAAGGATTGTATAGAATTATTTTTTTAACTTCATGGCAAATGGTAAGATGTTTTGCTGTCCATACATATAGATAAATTTTATAGTTACTTGATTTTCCTTCCAACTTTCAGGGAAAACTTCTGTTTACATAAAAGCAAATAAGTTGATTTTTGTTTTCTCATTAGATTCAATGCTTATGATATTTACTTCAAGACAGCAAGGCAATTAATTTGATTTGGTTGCAAACTTCTATTTGAAACACTGACTTCTTGAGCTTTTTCTCTCTCAGGAATCCATTCTGTGTTCACAGAAGAGAAAGCAAGTCCTGAATGTGACCTATAAATTTGATTCTTGTATGTGTCAATACAGTAATGTATTAAATGCATATTATTATAAAAATTTAAGAAGTGTCCTAAATGCTTGCATTTTTATAACACACAAAATATTAAATAATACATTTTCTTGTTAGCATCTGTTTGCTGTCATTGTTGGCAGGACCTATGATTTATTACTTAAATTAATGACTACAACCATTTTGGTGCTGATATATGCCCCTTATGACTTATCGCATCACTTTAAAAAGAAGCATATATGCTTCTACAAGAGTAAATTTTAAATTGTTCATTCCTTTTAGTTCCTGGTGAAAGTAACACCTATCTCTATTAGCAATGTGAAAGTTTCAGAAGCTTGAATTACACTCTAAACTGAGTGAAATAATGTGAAGGATTAATTTCTGTAAGAAAATGCAATGCAGGAACTGATCCTAATAAAATTGTCTTCTAAGACAAGCTCGATAGAGTATTGTTACCAGCAAAAACCAACAACATTGAAAGAGGAATGGAAAGATAATACTTTCTGTTCTTCTGATCAGGTGATGGTTAAAAGCCTTGTTCATGTTTTTGTTTGACTAGTTGGTACCATACAAGTAGATTTCAAACTCCTATAGCATGCATCCTCTGTCATTAGTTTTCAGCTTGTATCTTATGAAGTCCTTGTTGTCCATGGACTTCAAGTGAAGAATTCAAAGTAAATTAATTTCTTGTCAAAACGCTTATATTTGCCAAACAGGAACCTGTGTCTGTCATGGGAAAAACATTACAGTTTGTGAACAACTTAGGATAAAAACTTTTGTTTGTAAGCAGCTAAAGCATTTTTACATATCTTGTGCTTTATTTTGGTACGACCTTTTTTAAAATTCTTGTGTCCATAACATTTCGAGTAATGATGGTGGTAAGAACAGGAGATTTTATCCCTTCCATTGCACACACCAGGATATCAAGTAGCCTAATTGATTTTAACAGTCCCATTGCTTTGTACCAGAGAATTGTTGAACTTCACTATCTTGCTTTATCCTTTTCATCTGAATAGAATGTTAAGAACTATTGCTGTCTATCCAAAGTGGAAAAAGGCTTCAGATCAGGATGTTGTGCTGAAGAGGACTTTATTGTTTGGGAGATTGTCCTCTATTTGCATATCTGTATTCAGACCTTCAAAGTCTTGGAAACATTTGATGGCCTAGTTTCCCATATACCTCTAGAAACTTCAACACTGAATAAAAATGTCCTAAGATAGCACACATTCTTCTTTCACAGAAAGCAAAATGTTATCAAATATTCCTTTGAACAGGACCTGTGTGATAGCGAAGGTAATCTCTTACGCAATGCAGCCTGTCTGAAACCGTTTCAAAGGCAACATAGAAACTGTGACCAGGATGGAAGTAATACTCACTCCTGTGACTGAATTACTATAAAGGGTCTTTTGGAGTTCCCTGTTGTTAATTGAGGACACAGACAACAATAAAGACATCACGTATCTCTCTTTCTATTTGTGGTTGGCTGGGAGATGGCAGAACTTCTTATGAGTCCTCTGTTGATACTGGTAGCATCCGGTCCTTTATTGCATCTCTTCTGCAGAATACAGATGCTCCTTTGGAGACTACGACTCACAGAGTGTACAGTAACTAATGGGCAGAGAGTGAGTGTGTGCTCCTATATATGAAATGGCTATCGCACATTAGCCATTTATGACGTTAATATAAAATGTATGTTGTAAATGCAGCTCTCCTTTCATTTTCAACACAGCTGAGCAACATGTCCTCCTAGACAAGTGCATTTTCTTAGGGTGCACAAAATACAAAAAGAAAAAAAAATTGAAAGCTAGATCTCTGGTTGTTACAGTGCTTAAAAAGGAAGATCTGCTTTGACCAGGTGGCAGGTAAGCCAGGCAAGTTCCAATCCAAATGAAGTTCAATGACCTTATTGCAATGAGTGATCTAACACAGGAATGTGTTTTCCTTTGTCCTGTTATTAGGAACAGGAGAATATAATTGTTGACCAAAAACAGTAAGTTGGGCTATGTATTTTTTATCTCATTTATATTGTGTTCCTTTGGCATCAGTGGTCTGAGAAAGAAAGGAAAATGGTCCTTTATGGAATAAATGCATAGTTTCAGTCTAAATATTTTCCTAGCCATATCTGTCTGCTTGATATGTCATCTAAGTGCTGAGCATTTTTTTCCAAACAAATTCCATTGGTTGCCCAAGAACTATTATTCACAAGCTTCCTGCTTACACTTTTTGTTTTAATTTACTATTTAGACCCGGACCTCGACAGTGACAGACGATCATTCTTACACTTTGTTATTTTTTGTGTGGTTTCAAGGTTTCTGGATAGAAAATGTTGTCCATTTATCTGCAACAGATGCCAGTCATTCTAACATTTTAAATCACAGTAATATAAAGATAATATTCAAATGTTTCAGCTAATATGTAGAAATGAATATATTTTTATGTAGACAGATTTAGGGAGGTCAGCACGTATCACGTTACTTGTTTGTGTTAATTTGTTTTGTAATTCTTAGCTCTTTAGTTTTGTTTTTCAAGGATATCTCTCTCTCTCTCTCTGTGGAACTTTGCATTAGTAGATCAGGATGTTTACTGAAATAACCAGTTGAAATTATTAAAATATGCAGTGGAAAGCAGCGTGCTTAGTTTAATGTGCTTCTGAATATTAAATGCAAGTAAAATGTTATATAGACATGAAGCCAATTGTTATAGTATGTGAAGCAATAGCTGTGTAAACCCTAACCTCATAATTTTGCAAGTTCTACTTTATCATGTAGCTGTAAAAGGCAATCAAAATAAATCACAGAAGATGAAGAAATATTTTCTAGGGCTTTCTGTACGCTTTCAGAAGTGGCGCTTGATCCATGAAATTTTAGTAAGCATATTAAATAATACAATATGATGTGCAACGTGTCAGGTCTGATAAATTATTTTGTATAGGACATTTATACAACATATGGTGAGCTGCTATGTGAACAGCTTAATGACTAAATTATGTTAATCTTTCTTGCCATATTTACTTTTCATTTAAGGAAAGGCATTTTCAAATTTTTATTTTACTTTTTTGATCATGTGTAGATATAAGAAAGGTGTAGGTCATCTCTGAGAAGCCGTGACAGTGATCCAAGGTTCCTCAGCTGTGCAGTGTACATAACACAGATGTTGGGAGAGTCATCTGTCAGCTATGCCTCTCCTATGGAGTTAAAGTTCTAGGGGGAAAAGAATTCGACACAGTGCTGTCACTGTTACATTTTCACAATAGAAGAGCATGCAAATAGTCAACCTCCTGCTTAGCAGTAGTACCCTGTCTAATGTCTGTGCTGGTTAGAATAAAAAAATAGTGGGTGCATCTAGGGCTCATAGATCTGACAAAGGTCATGCTATGCTGGGCATTTGAATTGGAAATTGTCTGGACTTAGATTTTATAAAGCTCCCACTGTTGTCGGGGAAAATTTCAGCAGGGTTTTGTCCCTAGAGAGGCCTCTTAGGCCCTTTTCTGTCCTATGAATGAATTTAGATGTGAGGGTTTCTCTTGCCTTAAAACTGTTAAGTTCATTTTGCATACATCCCTAGAGAGAAAAACTGGCAGATGCTTTTGTCTTGGAAGTGTTTAAAAGAAAACTGCAGAACAGGAACAAGGGAGAGAAGGGGCCCTGCATGGAGTCCCAGAACATTTTGGAAATGGCCAATATGCAGTTTTCATCAGTACTAAGGCGGGGCGCAATATGGTGCCTGTAGCTCACTAGGGAATATGAATGTTGATTAAGCATACTCCCAGGCTTTGAAATCCTGAAAGCAGTGTCAGAATAATGGATGTTGAGCAAATGTCAAGCATTTGTTAATTTCTCTGTTATTTGGAGTTTATCTACCATGATCAATCAAATAAACTAGTGCTTCTCTGTTGTGGCATGTGTCATTGATATGGTGATTAGGTGGATAGAGAGGCCTTCTGCCTTTTTTTTTTTTTTAATCCAGGTAACAGATTACATATGAACAGCCATAACTTTAAGTTAAATATTTCTTTGCAGTTGGTTTAGTGGAAAGAGGTGCATTAACAAAATACTTGGGGAGTATAGAGAGACAAAAAATGTTTGCATATCTGCTGGTAAAATATCTGTGGTAAAAATTACATTCATGCCATTTTTTCCACTTTTGGCCTTAAAATTTTACTGTCATGAGGAAGGAGAAATTACCTTTAAATAAAAGTTGATAGTGGGATCTTTTACTTATTCTTAGAAGGATAAGTTTAAAAACAAAGGATATCCACCTCAAAGTACTAATTTATGGCTTAGCTGTTTTATTACTCTAAATCTTTTGGCTTCTAAAAACTAGAGACTTGATCTCAGCATCCTCTTATTGATACCCTTTAGTTAAAAGTAGAGATCTCTTTTATAAGAATATACACTCTCATATAAGATATGTCATGTATAATGTGTATATGTAAGTTGTTAGTTACTCACTAATGTGCAGACATGTAAACACTCCAGTTGAGAATATTTTGTTCCCTTTCTCAATTTTCACTATTTTCAGAAGTGCTAATTCTGATAGTTTGTCACTCTTAGAAATTAGGTAACTTATAAAGACCTGATATTTGAATGTGAAGAACAAATTAAAATTAATCTGAAAGAGAAGAAGGCTCTGTGGCCTTTGCTGCTTTACTGTAGTATATTAAAACTTCAAAATATGAGAGCGTAGGGGGTAGTTTGGATGTTTTTTGTGAGGCATTTTTGAAAGCTGCCTGAAGGGTATTATCAGTCAAGTTTCAATGAATTCCAATGAAGTTTATTTAGCACCCTTCCTCATTTTTTTTTTTTTTTTACTTTAGTGCTTATGGACTTAATATAAAGACAGTAATATGTATTTTTATTATGGTTTTGATAAGTCACAAAACTTAAGGAAGTGTCAGTGAGTCATGACATATTACTTGATGCATGCTGAGGTCATCTTCATATTATTTTAACAGAGAACTAATACTTGTTCTTCCTTGGCTTCCACATTTGTCAAAGCCTCTAGTCTCATTTTACCAAAACTGGTGAAATTTTGGTGCTTAGTGAAGGTGATGCTGTATAGTCAATCTAATTGACTGTTTATATCAGAAATGATTCTGTTCCATTAGTGTTCCATTAGATTCTGTTCCATGGAGTAAGAGTTCTGGAAAGCCAGCCTTTCCTGAGTGGCACTGTGGAAAACAAAGCTTATAGTCATTGTATGTATTTTCAGGGCAACATATAAGGAACACCAGATAAATCCTCTGGAGAGGGGAGGAAGGGAAAGGAAAAGCCTGTTGATTGGAGTGGAAATCCGGGTTAGAGAAGTTTTAGGATACGCTAATGTAATGTTGTGATCAGCTCTTGTGATGTTCCCTTCATATTACCTGCCAGTTTTAGGTAGACAGCTTTTTTAAAAAGAGAGTGCTGGAAGAACACTAGTAAAAAGAAATATATGGATTTTCTTCTTATGCATTTCTGCAATCTTTCCAAGGGGAAGTAAGTAGTGGCGTTAATTACTTTGTTCCCTCTATGGCATAATAAGCTGTATCCCTGGGGCTGAAAGTAGGCTTTGTAAATATCTGCATGCATGGTACAACAACTTAGATATACAAGACAAAATACTGCATTGTTGGGTAGGTAGACAATAATTGCTATCTTTTTATTTCCTGTTTTGTTCTATAATTGTAAATAGCTTAAAAATTGTAATTTTTAAAAATTATAAACAATGTCTAGGGCTCTAAAATCTCAAGGGAACTAGCTATAAATGGATTAATTTCTTGCCTTGAATCTACATCATAACCAAAATGGGAATTTACTAAAAACTATCACTTCTATATCATCCGTCTTTGATTCTTGAAATTTTATCCTGAATATATTTTAGGTTATATCCTGAATGGGAAACATCAATAAGATCCTGACTTGTTTAAGGAATTAACAGTTTTGATTGGATAACTGGTAGCTTTTTTGACTTAAGATGTTCACTTTTTACCCTGGAGAAACCTATGCAACAGTGTGTGTGCTTGACATGTGATGCATGCAAATGCTAAATACAGTAGCAGCATGAGGCAAGTGTCATTAACAGTAATTTATGTAATGAAAGCCACCTGGCTGTCTTTGTAATTAATTGCATGTAAATAATAAATTTTAAATGTAGTTTATAGTTTTCTAAATTTGATTATATATTTTTAGGAGCAAATTGTTTAAGGGTGTTTAGGGATTTATTTAGTTCAGCACATATATGCTTTTTACATGCAGGCTATTTTTTTAATACAAAATGAACAGTCTAATTAGCTTTGAATTGCCATTCATTCATAAAAATAGTTTTCTAAACTTAAACACCTAACTTGTACAGGACAATATAGTTTGGTTGAAAAAAAAGCTATGAAGTAGAATTATTTTCCCCTTTGTCCCCTTTGTCAAAGTAAATTTGAGATTGAAGTCTGAAAAACTTGCCTTAGCTTTTGATCTATTTCTTTTCCTGGGCATAAGAGGAAGTATCATAATAGACTAATCCAAACAAAATGAAGGGATGAATACGAAATAAATATTTCAAATATTGCTTTCCAGTAATAGCCTACTGAGTATATTTTCAATGTGTGGACCTTGGCCCTATCAGTAGGGCAGATAAGAAAGAAGAAGGATAAACCCCTGGTTTAAATTGTGTCTTCTTTGCCCTAACTGCTTGTTGAGGTCCATTGCTGTGGCCCCCTAGGAACACCCTTCTTCACACAGCCAACATCAGATAAGGAATTACTTCAAGTGTATTTTTGTCTAATGGTTCAACGTTTAGATTGTGCTACTAAGATAAAGATGTCAAACTTGCAAACATGTTTTTGGTCCAGTCTTAACTCATGTAAATTGAAATAAAGTGTGGATGATGTACAGTTGAGTGCAAATGAGGAGTTCACAGATGTTTTGCCTTTTTCCTCAGTCTCTGGTATGCTGCTGTATGCCTCTGCTTTGGGATGTTCACTGATTCTTTCCTGGATATTAAGAAACTTCTTGCTAAGTAACTTGGAGTAGTTGAAATCAAGGACATAGCACATCATCTACTTTTGCTAGTCTCAAGCACTGGGGTTTTTTAAATTTAATTTTCTCAAAAAAATTAATGGTAGAGTTAAAAGCAGAATTCTTGAGAATACTAGGAAATGGAGACGTGGTGAACAAGTACTGAGGTTATCAAAGTGTATGTGGAGACAACCCCTACTTGCCTGCTATCAGTTTCTTTTGTCAGTAGATTCCCTGATTAGATACTTAAAGGGTACCAGACAAGTTCTGCTGTCTTTAAGGCGAGGACGTTTAGTAGTCATTGAAGCCTAATCTCAGAATATTTAGGAGTTTTAATTTCACATTTTACCACAACGTATTTCTTAATCCCTTATTGTGAATATATATTGTTCTGTATTACATCTGAAAATATTTTTGTTTGAAAATTTGACCTTACAAAATAGCTTTATATTTTAATGGAAGAGACTTGAAACATTGGTGAAATAGTATTTACTTATAGTGGTCTCTGTGTGGATTTTGCATTGGAATAGGTTCCAAACATTCATGCAACAAACATTGTTTAATTTCAGAAAGAAATTAGAAAAATATGTTATGCAAATTACTCTCTATTTCCACAACTTGTTTGCTAAGATTATAAGGCTGAAAAAGTAGTTTATTTTCATATGGACCTGCTAGTCTTCTATTTCTGTGGTTTTTTAACATGTTAAGTATTTATCCACTGTTAAATCATGATGCTGTTCTTCTTGTCATAACCATATATGTATGAATGGAGAACCAGCATTTTTGTTCTTCTCTTTTCAGGTTGGGAGATTGATCATAAATACTTTATAATCATTTGACTATGGTGTATTTTTAGTTGCACTTACATTATTGCTGTTGAAAGTCAGATTTTTGTGGTGTGGGTGAAAGAAGGTGTAATTTATCTCTGCAAAGAGCTAGCATTATTTGGGATCATTGCCTGTATTGGTTATTTGTACTTACCACTGCAATTTATTTTTTTCACATCTGATACAGATTGTTCATAGTCTGCAGTTGTTTGAAAATATATTGGTTGTTACAAGAGACACCAAAAAATTAGGTGTCTACAGGAAGAATTGGTGCTCTGTTCTTAAAGGAACTTCTAAGTCTTCCTAAATGAAAAATCAAACAGTATCTAATACTGGCAATTTTCCTCTGTCTGCCACTAGAACTTATTGGGCAACTAGGTCAGACATTATTAAAGTTCAAGTGGCCCAGTGGGAAAAGTAATGGCCTTACGCTACTATGAATTTTAAATGCTGCCATTTCTATGTATTGCACCATCATCTGTTCTCGCACATCACTAAATTGTATAGAAGTTGTGGGACCAACCAGTGTCAAGGTCATGGAAGTGATGACTCTTCTCAAGTAGCCTTCACTGAGCTTTGTCATATGGTTATACTCATAACCCTGGCTATAGGCAGCAAAGTTGTATGCACATGCCTGAATTTAACCTTTTTATTACCATTGAATAGTGCAAGCCTGCAATGCAGAATATCTTTCTCCCCCGAATCTTTACTTTGGGTTTTATTTTTGATCCTGCCAAAGGTATGAAATTGACTTTGAGGTAAAGGCAATTTTTAGGGATCTGTATTTAAGTCTTTTGATTTGAGCTGTTGTACAGCTTACTGAACTGGATATCAGAGAATTTTAAAATTGACTAATTCTATTGTTTTTCAGATGAGCTTGAATTTCATCTTGATTTTGAATGTAATCGTACGATGTCTAAAATTAGTACATCATCACGGATTTCTACATACACACAGCATAACAATAACAACAATAATGTTAATGATAACAACATTGATGATGATGATAATAATAATAATAATAATAATAATAATAATAATAATAATAATAATAATAATAATAATAATAATAATAGTAATGAATTTGTAATGGGAGTATTTCCTCTACAGAACTGTATTGACTTGATAGTTTCCAAAGAAGTAGCTACCAATAATGCTTGATTGTATGGAAGGCTTCTTACATCGAAAAAATAAAACTGTGGTTTTTTGTATTCCAGACTTGAACTGTTGTAGCTGGAAAGCTTGGAAGATGGCCACTTTATAGAAGTTAGCATGTTATAATTAAAGACTTAGATACTTCTGTGTTACTTAGTAAGTCTAATTCAAACTCACCTATTGATTTAAAAATATTCACACAAATGTATATAGACGAGTATATTGATTTAACTTAAATTGGTAATTCACTGGCTTCTGATAAATCATTGGTAGATTTGTGTTTACAGAGAAATACTCTGCTTTTTGAGAATTTTCATTAGAGAAGTGACCACAGTCATACTAAAGTATAAGAAAGATTGTAGTACAAGAGGCTACAGTGAAGAAAGATTAAAGCTTAACTATTCTAGTGGTTAATGTGCTTCCTTTGTTCCATGTTCTTCAGTGCTTGGATGCATATAAGCCTAACAGTTCCCAAGCTTTGGGTAGGCCTTTTGTATTCCGAGCCTTCCTGGATTCTCTTGTGGAATCATTCAGACTGCTAAGAAGTCTTTTTGTTGTCTGGACAGTCCTGACATGGAAGAAATTCTGAGAATCCACTAGTTGTCACATCCTCTCAGGTGGGAAATTGGCCATCAAACTGGCATTGGATCATTTACAGGTGTAACTGTGGTGCTTGCTGCCCACATCCTGCAGTTCTGGGAAGCCACTGAGGCTGTATGCATCAGTGCATGTTATGCATTTGAAGCCATGCTGCTAGATCTATTTGAAATCCATTACTGACAGAGTTTTTACAAATTAGAATAGACTGGTTAGCATGTGATAAGCGGTATAAACATTGCTTCCTTTAGGAGTCTCTGTTCCAAATCATTTGCATTACGGAAGACGAGAATTTGGCTGTTTGGATTTCTTTCATGTCTTTAATAGTGTAACAGGAAAAATGTGTTTTAGACGCATGCTTTGAAACTTCAGGATAGATGTGAGGAGAATTCCCCTTTCACCACTAGTCTTTTAAATTTGTTGGATTTATATCTTTCTTTCCTCACTTAGATTTTAAATCTGGCATGGCAGCACCACACAGTTCTAGCCCTATTACTTTTACTTTAATGCTCAATATTGTATCTTTAAAAGTATTTTTAAACTTACTATACATGGAAAGGGGAAGTTCTTTTTAGTTAAAAAAAATGAGAGACTCTTGCTATCTACTTCAGAAAATATCATGAAAGATATGACTAGTGCTGCATACTCACTAGAGACTGTGGAAGGAAAGAAACAATTTTCCCCCTTACTTGAATTCCTGCTGTAGCTAAGTGGCAGTCTATGTTCTACAGCAAGAAGGTTTGACACTGCAGCTTTGGGATTTCACATGTGACAGCTTCTGAATTTTGGAAACACAGCTCCTGCCCCTACACTCAGTTTTTTAACCAATATATTTATCATTTTAATAAAGTGAAATATTCCATTGTGTGAAAAGGAAACAATGAAGCTATTCTGTTTATATGTATAATGTATTTGTCTTATGGACTATGCTTTCCCCTTGCTTGTCTCCATTTGTATGAATACTTCTGGATTAAATACTGCAGTTCATATTTACTCTTGATTTGTTTTTTTGGTTTTTTTTACAGATCTCTCTAGATACTCTTCCTTTGTTCCATGGTAAAATATATTAAATGTAAAACTGATTTTTTACTCTTTCTGCTTTAGGCAACAAGTGTGGAGTTAAAAATGAGGAAAAGGAAACTCATTCTAAAATATGAAACAAGTGGAAACTTAGTTTGCACCTACAACTCCATGTTTTCAGTAATCTCAGAAAATAAAGTAAAAAACCTCTAAGTTTTATCTTGTCTGTAAATAATTCATTATGTGCAAGGGCTGATAATATAATATTTGCATAACATTTGTTATGCTTGTATTTTCTCCTGGTGAGGCTGAAGTAAGTAGCAAATATTAAGCTGGACAGCACTCCAAATCTTGGTTGCATCTGCAGTTCCATTTTGTTGAGGTGATGGTCTGGTGCAATTAAATTGCTTTCATCATTACTAGATGCTTCTTAGCCAAAGTTCTGTATCTACTCTAGTTATGAAGCACTAAACTTATATGACGTAGTAACTTATGAATATATGAAGTAGTTTATGAAGTAGTATATGAACTTTTATGAAGTAGTAACTTATCTTTTACTACTTTATCTATGAATAATCGTTGCAAACCAGAACATTTCTGAAACACTCTCAAGAGATTATAACATTCCTTGTCTACCAAATTCTGAGATTCGTTAGAAGAGAATGGTATAAATTTTATTCTTACTTAGTAATTGACCAAAGGACATATTCTTTTCCCAGCGCTAAATTTGCAGTGTTCTTTCTAAGCTTGACTGGTATCTCAGTTCTTAGAGATAATTTCTCTTATTCCTTTTTCTGGACTGACTTGGGCATCCCATTCTAAATGTTGGATTTGTATATTAGAAATATTGATAAGTGTAATACTGGGGTTTTTTTATGGCAGATATATTTTTATATCTTTATATGCTTGGAACCTAGAAATTATACTTCGTGTTATAAAATAAAAATAATTTTATCTTTTAAAAAATGGGCATTTTTGGCCACTTTTAGATTTCACTGTTTTCTGCTCAAATCCACTTACGTATTGAGAAGGGAAAAAAGTACACCAGGGATTCAGATGGAAGTATGCCACTGACATCAACACAGAGTAACAAAAGGTGAATTGGTGTCATTGTGGATGCCAGTATACAAGAAAAAGAGGATATCTTAAGAGCAAGGCTGGATGCTTTGAACAGAGCTCTGGGAGTTAGATTCATTACTGTCTGGAATTGCAGAAGAAAATGTTTCCATGAAAGTTGTCTCTACAGAACTTAAGAGAAAAGTTTGCTTATTTCCCTGGAAAATATACTTAGGTCTACAAGAGAGATAACAAGTTAATTTATAAAATGTTTAAATGAGGTAGTACTCAGAATTTTGACTTCTGGATTTTTTGTTTGTTTGTTTCAGAAAAATTAGCAATTATGTACCTTGGCTCTACAGTTGTTTGTTAACAATAGAGTGTGCTTGTTACAAACATCTATATTCCTAGTCTTCAAGTGAGCCATGAGGCTTACTATATAGTTTATTCCATGAAAGGCAATAATGCAGTACTCAAATGTTATTTTGAATAAAAAACACTTTCAGTGTTACATTTGTTTTCATGGATAGCTCGGCGATAAATGCATTTGTCTGCTCATTTGTTGCTTTGAAATCTTGTATAGAGGTATTGGAGGATGGATGGAGCCCTGGGAATTTAGCTGTTACTGTAGAAGTAATGATAACTTCTATGGTAGTATTCTTGCTGTCAGTATCAGTAGTTGGGATCATGCTCATGACTTTTCTTCCTTCTCCACATACATAGTACTGTGTTTTTCAGTGCTTTCTGAAACCGTGATGTTTCAGTTTTCACTCAGTGGGTCTTTCAATAGATTCTCCATCTGTGTTTTGAGGAGCTATTTCATTTTGCCAGGAAGTTGTCTCAATGAAATTGTAGCAAGGAAACACTGAGCGCCAGATGAGTGGTTTTAGTGTTTAAGACGGGAACTGTGTTAACCAAAGAAACATGGAAGTAGCCATGCAAAGATATAAATCCACTTCTTCTGGAGAAGGGGAAAGATCATCTAGTAATAAGACTTGAATTTCTTTGAATGGTGTTATTGAAATAATTCTCTTTTCCCCAGTGGTTTCTGTACTGTAATCCAGTATATATCCAGTTTCCACTATTTTTGGAATTAATTTTTTCAATATTCATGCTAAGTTCTAAATTATCTGAACAGTTGGAAGCATAGGAGAGGAGTGTTGAACTAAATTGAAGCAGAAGGTCAAAATCCAAGGACACCAAGGGGACAAATAAGATGGACAAGAATAAGAGAAACATTTAGTTTTGAGAAGACCTTGAAGGTCATCAAGTCCAACCACTAACCTGGCATTTCCTAGTCTGCCATTAAAGGTGGAATGTAATGGGAGGGAGGGATAATGGTCATAGGTTTTTTTGATGTCACTGTCAGTATATAATAGGATAATGGTAGTATAAGTACAATTATCATACCTGGAATAGCCTAAAAACACAAAAATTGCTGTGTCAATGGAGGAGAACTCAAGCCAGAAATCTAGTCAAATGTTAACCTGATCTGTTTTGGGTTTTTTCCCACATCTATCTTTAAATTCAGTTCTACCATTATGACCATGTAAATCTACAAGGTAATAATAGTTATGTGGTGAGCCATTAGGGGGCCATATATATCCAACTTATTTATAGCCTGCGGGTTTGGGGTTTTTTTACATCAACTTGAAATATCGTAGTTTTCTGTAGATGTGTAGCCTGTGTAGGTATATAATCCTAATTTCTTTCCTTTGTTCACCTTCTAGTTATTACATGTGCAGGTTGCAGATTGTCATAATTGGATTGTACGCCTTTTGAAGAGGCTTTGTGGCATGTAACTCCTGGCCTCTGTGTCACATGTATATTTAAATAAATACTTATTATTTAAATACTGTTTATTTGATTTAATAGAGACTTTAATAAAAATTAAATTCTTTACTGCATTGTACATATTTTTTTCTGTAATCTATGAATTTAATAAATCTATATGTTAGCCAGTTTGTGTTGCTATCGTTTTTCTGCAGTTCTAAAGTTCATTCTCAGTGAGTACTCGAGGTGAACAGTCTCATGTGTAAAATACCAAAGATCAAGGCTCAGCTTACTGCTGTCACGCAGATGTTGCACTGGGCAGACAAGCCCAAAATACAGTTATGGCAAAAAGCCTGGAAGCACAGCTATAGATAAGACATACTTGTAAATTCTTTATACAGCACTGTGTTAATCTAGTCACTTTGTTCCTTATTTTTCAGCTGCTTGGTTTAGAGGTAACTTTGTACCATGCTGCATATACATACTGTCTGTTTAACTCTGATCCAACCATTTAGTTGTTTTGTGACTCAGTGTTCCCTTTTGAAAGTGGGAGTAGGACTTCCCTATCTTAAATTAATATTTCTGAAGTATGATAGTTGGAAGGAGAAGAGTCATTTATGTATGGAGAGAACATGTACTTTTAATGTAATTATGATGTGATACTGGTGTTAAATTCACTTAAAAGAAATCTGACAGAAGAGTGAGACTTTAGACGTTGTAGAATCTTTGAACTACCTATGCTGTGCCATAGTAGGTAAGTTTATGAAAGGAAAAATGTTAATTATTCATAATGCTTTGCTGTACCATAAAACTCGATTTATTGAGATTATAATTTGTTCAAGTTGCATGTAGTAGAAAAATATATCAGGAGTAATTAGTAGCGTTCAGGATGTGATGAGGTAGGTATATCCACAGAGGACAATTGAAAACAGTAGCGGTGTGGTATTGATTGCCTTTCAGAGGAAAAAAATCTTGTCTCATTTCTAAATGTTAACAATTCAGAGAGAAAAATTCCCACTTGGGAAGAATGCTTTCCAGGTTGCTTCATTGCCAGGTGTTTGACATTGAGTGGAGCCTTAGATGAATGAAGCTTATGGCAGCTTTTGGAAATGACCGACTCCCGGGAATCTTGGCTTCCTGCTGTGAAAGTTTCCATTTTCAAAGCACATCAGTTTCAGTGGGAATGTTCCACTAGTCCCATATGCTACTTCTGACAGAGGGGGAAGTTTTTAACCTGAATATGAGACAGCTACTGAAGAAGTTCCCTTGCTGCTAACAAAATGAATTTCAATATGTTGCCAGTGAACAAGCAGTGTGTTCCCAACTGCTGATGGAATTTAACTCTATCAATTATTAATAGAAATTTTGCTTTAATTTCCTTTTTTTCCTCTGTTATCTTTTAGCTCCACGACTTGTTCCTGGTAGGACTTTTGGGTTCTGAAGTTGAATCTCCCGAGCAATATTCTAGTTTGGTTTGAAATTCTTGCTATATTTTCCTGCCCTCCCTCATATGCTCTCTCCTTGACCTAGCAGCAGGAAGCCTTTGTATGAGGTGTTCATCTGGAACAACTTTTCCACACTTGTTTTCATGTTCTGTTAGATTACAGGGCAGCAGGCCTACCTTTGAAGCTCCCTTCTCTTTTGTTTCTTTGCAGTGCACTCCAGTAATTAACTTTGTCCTTCTTTTATTTGTTCCAGTCAATCGCAGTCCACTCTGCTGAGCATCTTCTCCCAGGAGTACCAGGTTAGAAGTTTTCTCCTTTGTGAGGGTTGACAGGTGCCTAATTGAATGATGAATGTCCCTTTATTTCTTTGTAATTGAACTGCCAGCTTTCTGATTGGTTTGGAGGATGTTCCTTTTTCCACATCAAGCACCGCCTGAGTCTCAGTGGATGGCTGCCAAGCCTACCCATCCATCTGTCTAATAACATCTAGCCTTTGCTTATTTGGTGGACCTGTAATAAATTATGCTAAACCATTATTATTCTGACAATAATAATTTCCCTGTGTTGCGTGGTTCCATGTGCTAAATGTTTGCTGACTTGCACTGTCAGTGCTGCTTTCCATTGCTGACAGAGATGATGATAAATGACCATTGCCGGAGTGGCAGAAGGCAAGAGAGGCAGAAAATGGAGTCATTTATCATGAGATGACAGGTGTCAGTCAAGTGGCAAGTCTCTGTGGAATTACTTTTTGTAGTTTTTCAAATAAGTTGTTTTTAAGCAATGTTCTTCCTGGTTAAAAATGCCAATTGAATTGTAAAACTAGAGTGCACCAGACTTAGATGAAATTGAATTGAGGGAAAATTAATACAAAGGTTGAAAGAGAGAACAAGTTTTTCTTTGCCCTCAGCAGCCTTCAGTAAACTTATTTAGATTCAATTATTGTGACCTTACTGGCTTTTACATATGGTACATTGCAGTACAGTCTGAAGACGTTCAATTCAATAGGTAGATTGAATGTCATTTCTGTACAGAATCTAAAAACGTGCTTCACATCTATCAAAGTGTATCCAAGGATCGCCTGTTTGCGTAGTCATGATTTCTGTGTTTTGATCTATGACACATTTGTAAAAGTCTTTGTTTTTTCATTTTTCTAGAAACAAATCAAAAGAACACATGCCAAGCATCACACTGCTGAAGCTATCGAAAATTACTACCAAAGGTATGACCTCCCCATCCCATTTAAGACTGTCATCATAGCTACTGGTTTTTTTGGCAGTTGTGGGTAAATTAGCTTATGAAGCTAATTTTATATAACAATAAATTAAGAATTTGGGAATACAGAATGGTTCACCTAAAATGTTTTTCACTGGAAGTACAGAAATTTTTCAGGATTTGGTAATTCTGATTAAGAAAGAGTTTACTTCCCCAGCTCTAAGTCAGGATGAGCAGATATTTTTTCAGTGTATGTGATGGCATTTATTATGTGTTGCCTGTAGTTTTCAATTTTTAGGATTTCTGTGTCAAGACTGATTCTGTTGACTTCTGTACAGCAAGAGAGCTTGTTCTGTTACAGTTGCTTGTTAAAAACATTTATGTTACGTTACAAAAAGTTACATATTCATGTATTGGCAGTTAAAGCACTAATTTTTAGATCTCTTCTGTTTTATCAACAGAAGTGTCAGAAATAGTTTTTAAGGGAGGATGAAAACCTTTATGTCATTTTACAATTGTTTGCATCTTAAGCTAATAAACTGTGCTTGCTACACCTTGTAGTTTTTCTGTTAGTTCTATAGGCTTTACTTAAAATATTTCAGTGACATAATTGGGGCATAGTGATAACAGGTAAAGATATGCAATTAAAATATTACTTTGTAGACTGACATATCTGAAGAGCATGCATGGCAAGTGAATTCATACTTGTGATGTATGATATTCGTGCTTAATACTAATCTGCATGAATCAAGAAAATAAACAAAGAGCCTTCATTTGTAAACAATTAAATGTGCTTCTACCAGAGTGATGTACTTAAAACTTAACCACAGCCTAATTATATCAGACACTTGTTAAGAATATCTAGTGTGAAGTGTACTAGTTTGGGTGTTTGATTTTGGTTTTTTAGTAGTTGTATTGTTCTGTAAAATTTGTACTGGATCGCATCATACTTTTCCTAGGGTTGATTCTTGTTTAGGAAGAGTATTGGCTTAAAATTTTGTTGTGCTAATAACATGCATATACAGTACTACTTTTAAATATTTTTCACTAGCACAATTTCAGTGAAGTGGCCTGTGGTAATTGTAACTGCTGTGTAAGTAACCCTTTTCTTAGAGTATGTATAAATCACTAGTTCCAGCCTGAAACTTCAACCTGAAACATGGGACAAAATTTTACTTTATGCAAAGCAGCAGTTGTATTGGTGTCAGTAGGGTTGTAGGTATGATTAAGTTTGTCTCACATCACGTAGGAGAATTTGGTCTCCTGTCTTCTTCTGTAGTCTGAAGTATGATAGCAGTACATAACTAATGCATTATGTATGAAGCTGTGTGGTAGTGGTAGAGAAAATCATTCTTTATGCTATTTCTGAGTATGTCATTTTGCAAGTGTATTAACATGGCTGAGTAAAATGCACATGTTTTAAAATCAGAGATGTTCTGGTCAATAGTTAAAAAACTCATTTCAGTCCTGTTTTAATAGATTTACTGTGTTGTATGTTTAGGAGACTACAGAAGCAGACAACTTGAGTTAGAAGCCACTTTGAAATGCTTCAGGCATAAATATGACAAACATATCTCCTCCTTTGCTCTTCTGTAGCATCTACTTTACTACTGTAAACCCCAGTCTGGGTACTATACTCCTTAGTATTTCTGCCGACATACAAGCAAATAATTGTGCTGTCATTGCTTTCTTAGGTCTGAAACTACCAGATTTTAAAGGTTGGCATTTCCAGTGGTCCCTGTTAGGAGAAAGTAAAATAGTTGAGTAGAGTAGTTTCTTCCGGTTGGCTGAGACGTCTGAAACTTAGGCAAACACAAAGTACAAGAAGGATCAGCAAGTTTTCAGAACAGTATTGCCATCAGCATGTGAGACTTGTTAGTCTCTGATGGAGCTGCCAGAAGCATTAGAAATATCTGACAGAAATTTACTTCATTGTCACTGTAGTGTTGCTGTTCGATCATCTAGATGCACGTTTGAGAACATTAATCTCAAGTACATTTTCCTGGTTGTGTATTTTGTGTATGATTTCTCATTTACTTCTGTTATAAATTTTCAATGTTTAAACATGTTTTGTGGATGGTTTTTTATGTGGAACTGAAATAGGTTACAGCTAAAAGCTTTTTTCATTTCCTTAATTCATTAAGCTTCAGAGTAACTTGCAAGCAAAAATCCCTCTATCTAATCTTATGTGAAGACGTTTTATAAAGGTGTGCCACCCATTCCACAGAAAGGTAAAATGATAAAGAATTTTAATGTCTGTAACTAATGAGCAGAAGAGTCTTCTGATGGATAGATAATGATAGAGCTGGAAAGGCTGTGGCCTTCTAATGATGTCAGTAATGATGTGCTATGCGAATACAGATAGGATAAACGAGCAAGTTCAAATGTTGGTAACTATTGTTCTTTTCCACATGGCTGCAAAACACAAAGTGGCTTCCAATATCATAGCTCCTTCCCACCAGCTTCTGAACACAGATTTCAGGCTTTATTGAAATGTAAATATCAAGCAGTGAAAGTAACAGAAGTGAGGAAAGTGTCATTGTGTGAAACGATGGTCAGAAACATCATTCTGTAATACCCTGAACCAGAAACATTAAGCCATTGCCACTGATAGGATAATGACTTTCTATCAACCTTTATTGAATCCTAAATATTTCTTGTTTTCTCTTTAGAATATTAATTGTTAGACAGATTTCCCTAAAGTGAGCCTTTAGTATTTAAACTACTGCCCAGACGAAAAAATCTGGAATAAATTTGAGAATTTACATTTTTGTGCGTAGTAGTGAATTGAGTAAGATATACAGTGCACCTTTATAATTGAAGGTCATGTGGAACCAAAAATCTTTACAGTGAATAATAGGGGTTTATTTGTCCGTGATGTATCTTTAAGTAGTACAGATGAAATTTATTTGTGTGTCATTAAGCCACATTTTTAAAATTTTTGATATATTGGGTTTTTTACCAGGGACTTCTTGAGATGGATATAATTTGCAGATGAATTGCATAGGATACAACCCTGAAGATTAAAATACTTGCTTCTTAAAAGATTTCCCATTAAATACTCTGTAATGGGGTATTTTCCCTCAAATGAAAAAGATTCACAAGGGATGCTGACATGTATAAACTGGCCTTTTCTTGCCACTGCGAAATTACCTGGCTTTGTCTTGTCTAGATACCTGAATGGCGTGAAGAAAAATGCAGCTGCCCCAGTATTACTGGACCTGGCCAATGAGGTAATCATCTTTCTTTTTTCTTTAATCTTCGGGTGTAAAACCTGAGGGGCATATCTATAGTGACTTTAGTGAGAAATGTAATTAACCTAAAAAAAATGGTTTCAAGGCACATTAGACATTTTAAATGGTTCCCCAGTCTGTTAGTACTTAAAATAATTAGACAAAAAGCCACATTTATTAATAAATCAGTTCATGTAATTAGTCTTTTAACTTGAAGGCAAATGTGTAGGATACCCTGCATTTGTATTTTGCTGAAAATTTCAGACAGACTGCATAAACTTATTAAAAATTCTCACATTGATTAAATGGAGTTGTATCAGTTTGATTGCTTGCTTTTAATAACAAAACCCATCTAAGTTACTACTATTTTTTAGTAATAGGAAGACTTAAAACAGATCATTTTCCTGACTCCGTTTATTTCTTTTCATATGGATTAGAGGATGGCTAATCAAAACTGAGTAAGATAAAGCACTTAAGCAGAATAAATTCCTCAGTGTATAAAAAGTTCTGTACAGATGCCATTAAAGTCTTGACAAATTTATTGATGCTGTTTATTAACTAGAATATGAATTTGCCTTGTTATACAAGGTGTTATTTGCATTTAAAACTGCTATTGTAGCACTAGCTTAAAGAAGAAGTAAAAAGTTTGAAGGAATGGCAAGGAGTTTCCTTGAAAAAAAAAATTGATGAAATACCTGTTTTTTAAACTGTAAAATATTTATTTACCGTAATAGTAACAGTACAATAGCTGATAGTCCCTGGAACTGCTTATGCAATCCTCAAAGGGATAGAATGAAATGTATGCTGTTTTGTGTTGCATTTTAATAGAAAATGTAAGAAGGAAGCAGAAAATGAGTGTTTGCATTAAAAATGATATGGCACTGTGAACATTAAGTGTAGCAATAGCAGCAAGTTCTCCATGTTACATTAGTAAAAAGGAATGGTTTTTCTCTCATGTACATTGCTGCAGCCAGCAAATGAGCGATTACCTATCAATTACTGGAAGGTTTTAATGGTCTGTGAAGTGTCTGTGTAACCTGATCGTACAGTTAGCATAGAATCAGGAATTTATTTCATATTAGTGTTAATGTATAGCTTTTTACCATCTCTGGAAAAGACAAGTCTTAAAGTACTGAGAATAGAATGTACTTTACATAAATAAGTACAATCTTATTAAGAATTTAGGTAAACATCCCAATGGATGATATATTGCTCCTGTATTATATGGGAACTGTCATAAAAATATTTCAAGCACAGAGTAATATATCTGTTACTGGTTCTTTGTATGTTTTTCCCATTGATTTAGAGATGATGCATATAATTTCTGACTCCAGTGAGCATATCTTTGTTTATATTTCACTAATGCATTTTTGCAATTCAGATCAAAGATATCTGCAGTTCAGAAATAAATAAAAATTAAATCTAAGAGAAAGGGGAGCTACATAAAGAACTTACCTGCTTCTGGTTATGTAGTAGCAGGTATATCAGAAAGGCAATGTATTTTGTGACTGCCACCTAATGCATTAGGGAAACGTGGCAATAACCAGCCTCAGATTACTGCTTCCAAACAATCAAGCTGCCATTTTTATATGATAGTTAATATTTAAATGACACACTCTTGCATCTGCTGACAATTGATGTAATGGCAATACTTTATGAGTCAATATATATTTAATCAGTGGAAACTGTAAAAATTGATGAGAAATATATAACATAGCTGTATTACAGTATGTAGCAGCTCTGTTAAATAGGAAAAGCTCCATGTTGTTATCTTTTGGGGATGTTTTTTGAGGGTTTATAAAACTACTTCTGATTCATTTTTTAAATGAAATTATTTGCCAACAGTTCATATTGTTTATGTAATACAAAAAGACTAAAATAAATTACATTTTTGTTAGAAAAAATAAAATCAGTCAGTCTTCTTTTCATACAAATATTTTCAAGTGAGATTTGAAGCACTATGAATTTTACTTACATGCTAAATTCTGACATGAAGCATGATGGCCCTATTTCAAAGAAAGATGGACACATGATTAATATGAAAATTAGGGCGATGCAAGTACCTGAACTAATAAGGTAGTCCTTATTCAGGCTGGACTACCTTCAGTAATTTCACCATTTTTCATGTGTCAGCTCTGATGTGGGTTACTGGAAATAAGCAGCTCCATGGAAAGCATTTCTCTCTACTTGGGGAATTTAAGGCCATCCAAGTACATGCATATTTGCAAAAATATGTATGTACAAATGGAGTAGCCTTTTTTGTGTAGTTACTAAATCAAGATAAAATTTTTGCACTAATAGCGAACTTGAAAAGATGTCAAGAAAGTTCATTATGACACTGTGTGGCCAAGGTTTGCTGTCTCATAGTTAAAATTCTGATTCACTAAAGCAGTATTTTAATGGCATCCAAAAAGCTATTGCTATTTCAGGAGCAACTAGGTTATGCATTTTTCATACGTATAAAAAAAGTTGAAATGAAGGAATGGCTTTGTTTAAAATCAAAATATAAACTCTAGTAATTTTGTCTGAGCCCAACACATCTGCCAGAGATATTGATGCTAAGGATGTGTGGTATCACTTGATGGGTACCACATGAACAAGGATTCATAGCAAAGGATCACCACTTCTTTTCCTTGATAGATAACCTTATAAAAGGGATTTCATTGTCGTCTTTTACAAAGGGTGGTTCAGATGCAAAATGTACAAACATAATAACTAGGATTTTATGTTGTCTACTTTATTTGGTTTTCCACTGGCACTGTGGATTACTACTACACATTTGGTGCAAATAGTCAAGTTTGATAATTGGTAAAAGGTCCTGTTTCCTCTATTTTGCTCTTTAGTTTTAATCTACAAATAGATTACAGTTCTGCAAAGCATGCATCTAAGTGCATTTACCTCCTGAAATTCTTTGTTTTGAAATTTTTGTTTTTGTTGGGCTTAGGTGGACTTTGCCCCATCATTGATGGCTCGTATTGTGTTGGAAAGATTTCTACAAGAAAAAGAACAAGCCATCC